>NW_011486896.1:14659-20977 GCF_000754665.1 Bison bison bison | reverse complement strand
GTGAAACTCCAGTACTTTGGCCACCTCATGCGAAGAGTTGACTCATTGGAAAAGACTCTGATGCTGGGAGGGATTGGGGGCAGGAGGAGAAGGGGACGACAGAGGATGAGATGGCTGGCTGGCATCACTGACTCGATGGACGTGAATCTGGATGAACTCCGGGAGTTGGTGATGGACAGGGAGGCCTGGCGTGCTGAGATTCATGGGGTCGTAAAGAGTAAGACACGACTGAGCAACTGAACTGAACTGAAAGTATAGGAAACAGGTCCAACATGGAATCGGACTTTGTTCTTGTCTTTTACACTCCCTCATACTGCAGCATGAGTCCCACTAAAACTTTGCCTGAATTTCTCATCTGATCTCTTATCAATTTCTATTGATTCAAGGGTCCAAGAACCCAGGTCTGTGACAGTGGCTCTAATGGCAACTTAATTTCAGTTTTTTCATCACCATGGTCGCTAGAGAATTCAGCCAGGACTTCTGACACCTTTACAAGCTGGTCAGATATTGACTGAAGTCTCATCTAACCTCTGGAAGATTGTAACTTCCCCCTCAGATGTGTTATTTATAGACAAGTGCTCAACAGATTTTCTTCCTCTTTTAAGGCATAATTCTTATTTTTGAAGGTGGAGAATTCTATATTCTAATATGCATACACTGAATATTAAGTTTTATGTTTTGGCAATATGCTTAAGCTGCAATTGGAGTTTCTGCCTTGACAAGATTTATAACATATATAATTTTTTTCTTGTTGCTGTATTAGCTCTGACTATGCAAGGCTGTAGCTTGTCTGTAGTTGGACTGATTTGAGCAGCCCTACAGTCTGTTCCTTCCTTTAGCAGATACCCATGATGGGCCGACTCTGTGCAAGATTCAGTCTCATTAGAGTTGGGGCTGTGTCTGTAAATGCTTGAATGACATGGTTATCCACCCTCTATGTGATGTAATGGTAATCCCCCATGGGAATTCAGAGGTAAGGAAGTAAGTGTAAGCTGAAGACATTCTGACTGGCTCCCAGGAGGATTAGTATTTGAGGTGATGCAGAAGAATGGGTGATGTTAGTACTCAGGGTCTCCAGGCAGAGGCCACTTGGGGAGTGTGGATTTAGGTACTGTTGGTCACTGGAGGGTTTTAAGCATGGTGAACACTCCTAGAGGTGTTAAATCTAGATTTCTTAGATCTCTCTCTGTAAAGAGATCAGGAGGAAGTGGTGTTGGGAAGAGCTGGGGAAGGAACTGCTACCAGGGTTCTTAGCCTCCTTGAACAATAGAAATTGACTAGAGACCAGACAAGAAATTCAGGCAAGGCTTTATTGGGGCCCCTGCTCCAGCAGTGGGGAGGGAAAACAAACAATAGTTTCCCTTGCTTGCTCGCTCCCCCATGAGGGGCAAGCCTGTTCCTTATATGGGGAGAGGGTAGGGGTGTGTCCAGGGGTCAGGCCACAGGTGTGGTTTAGGTGTGTCATCCACTCCTAAGGTGGTATTGTGTGCAGGGGCATGTGCAGTACCCTGCTTTTGTTCTGACATGCTGCTTTTGCTCCAGGCTTTTCAAAAAGTGGCAGTTCGGGTTTTTGATCTCTTTCTATCTTTTGGGTCCAGAATTTGCCCTAACTGCGCATGCACCCAGTTATTTTTAGTCACATAAGATTTATTTGTAGTTGGTTCCTGGAGGAGAGATGTAAGATTAATAGTGAGAGTCTGAAATTGTGTTGTTTCAAGAAAAAAGCAGAATTGGGAGAGGGTTGAGCTGTGTCAGAATCAATGAGAGCCCATAACTGGCTGACGATGGGAGAGGTGGTGTGGAGAGAGAACTCAGGCTGCGGTGGTTGAGAGTCTGCAGAGGAGTCCTTAGACCACCATCCATCCATCCTGCCTCCTGTTGAACACAGGCTCAGGGCAGGTAGGAGTAGCCATGCTCAGTGTTAGGGTCTCAGTGAACCTGGGTAAGAGGAAGAGGGAAACAGTTGATCACATCTCCTACCAGTTGGTCTTTGAGAGAAATGCAAGGATCCTGTCTTCCTTTTCCTGCACAGAAGCAGGTTATCATATTCTATTTTTAACTAGTTGTTCTTTGCTTTTCCTTTGAAAAAAATTTATTTCAAATTATACATACATACAGAGAAGGCAATGGCACCCCATTCCAGTACTCTTGCCTGGAAAATCCCATGGACGGAGGAGCCTGGTAGGCTGCAGTCCATGGGGTCGCTAAGAGTCGGACACGACTGAGCGACTTCGCTTTCACTTTTCACTTTCATGCATTGGAGAAGGAAATGGCAACCCACTCCAGTGTTCTTGCCTGGAGAACCCCAGGGACGGGGGAGCCTGGTGGCTGCCGTCTATGAGGTCACACAGAGTCGGACACGACTGAAGTGACTTAGCATAGCATAGCATACATGCATAAAAAAGACTGGGGCAAAGATTTATTTGCCTGACATTTACATCATACATTCTCCCCCAACTGAGAGTTTTGTTATAAAGTAAAGCAATTCTTTATTCTTTGGGGACCCAAAATCACTGCAGATGGTGACTGCAGCCATGAAATTAAAAGACACTTGCTCCTTGGTAGAAGAGCTATCACCAACCTAAACAGCATATTAAAAAGCAGGGACGTTACTTTGCCAACAAAGGTATATCTAGTCAAAATTATGGTTTTTACAGTAGTCATGTATAGATGTAAGAGCTGGACTATAAAGAAAGCTGAGCACCAAAGAACTGATGCCTTTGAACTGCAGTGTTGGAGAAGACTCTTGAGAGTCCCTTGGACTGCAAGGAGATCCAACCAGTCAATCCTCAGGGAAATCAGTCCGGAATATTCACTAGAAGGACTGATGCTGAAGCTGAAAATCCAATACTTTGGCTACCTGAAGAACTGACTTATTGGAAAAGATGCTATTGCTGGGAAAAATTGAAGGCAGGAGAAAATGACAGAGGATGAGATGCTTGGATGGTATCACCAACTTGATAGGCATGAGTTTGAGCAAGCTCTGGGAGTTGGTGATGGACAGGGAAGCCTGGCATGCTTCAGTCCACGGGGTCTCAAAGAGTCCGACAAGACTGAGTGACTGAACTGAACTGAATTCTCTGTTGTGAATTTCTTCTCTTTCAGGGATTCACAGTCAAAATATCCAAAAATATAGTGTACCTTTCACAGAAAACTTTTATGTAAGCTTATCAAATTGAGTATTTGGTAGTGGGAGAATCCCAGGGAGAGAGAAAACTACTAATGAAAATTACCAGGCAGGTTAAACTCCCACCATGCGATGTTCTAGTGGTTTCAAGAAGGTTCTGCCTCTTATGTTTTCCTTCATGTGTTTCACATTTAGAAAAGCTTTCCCCCCCTTACTAAAAAAAGTAAGTTTAGTAAATTATATTTGTTTGAAATAATTTAAATAATTTAAAGTTTGTTAAATTATTTAATAAACTATTAAATAATTTGCCTCCCTACTTATCAACAATAAATGTGTTAAAGTAGAATACTTATATTTATCAACAGTAAATGTGTCAAATGATAAACATGAGGTGACATTGACTTCTGACAAAGATTGAACAATGAAACTTTAAGTGGGTAAATATATGATTTTCATTAGTTATTTTTCAAGTTCTGAATACATACTCCCATTAATGTTTCTTTGCACTCAAGGAGCCTAAGGAAAGACCAGTTGTAAAGAAACTTTCTCACTAAAGCTGTGCTCTACTAGCTACCAAGTTTTGAGTCCATTGTGGTCTGTTAGATCATAACAAACGTCTCTGTGACATCACTGAGCTTATTTGTGATTGGTAACTAGGAGAATGAACTCAGTGTAACATGGAGTTATTCTGGTTCTTTTGCATGGGACTCTGAAACAGCAGAAGTGACATTTTAACTTTTAAAAGGAAAGGAAAAAAGTTCTCATTCGTTACAGCTCTATTCTTAGAGAAGTGCTGATATGTTGGTCTCTCCCTAGAGAGAGGCACATGGCTATCTGGTATGACTCTGGGGCCCATCAGGTTGTACTTCCTCCTCTACTCAGAGTTCCTCTTCCACCTGTTCTGCTCAGATTTGGAGGTGGATATTACCATTTTACTGTTTTTTTTTTGTGTGTGTGTGTGCATTTTTAACATCTGCTGAGGTGGCGTCCACTGAACATTGAGTTGCCTGTTCACTGAGCTGTCCAGGTTATCTCTGTAGGTACAGAGATATTTTTGCTTTGGGTTTGGGTTTTTGCTGTACCTCCATTGAGGTACAGGTTATTATTATTTTTTTAACTTATTTATTTTTAACTGAAGGATAATTGCTTTACAGTATTACATTGGTTTCTACCAAACATCAGCATGAATCAGCCATAGGTTTACCCATGCTCCTCCCACCTGAACGTCCCTCCCACATCCCTCTGGATATCACCCCTCTAGGTTGTTACCCAGCCCCTGATTAGAGTTCCCTGAGTCAGACAGCAAATTCCCATTGGCTATCTCTTTTATATATGGTAATGTATGTTTCCATTTTACTCTCTCTATACATCCCCCTCCTTCCTCCCCCACTAGCCTTGTCTGTAAGTCTGTTCCCTAGGTTTGTGTCTTTACTGCTGCTCTGCAAATAGGTTAATCCGTATTATCTTTCTAGATTCCACATATGTGCGTTAGTATTTGATATTTGTTTTTCTCTTTCTGACATAATTCACTCTGTATAATAGGCTCTAGTTCATCCACCTCATTAAAGGGAAAGGGAAGTCACTCAGTCATGTCTGACTTTTTGCAACCCCATGGGCTGTAGCTTACCAGGCTCTTCCGTCCATGGAGTTTTCCAGGCAAGAGTACTGGAGTGGGTTGCCATTTTCTTCTCCAGGGAATCTTCCTGACCCAGGGATTGAACCTGGGTCTCCCGCATTGCAGGCAGACGCTTTACCATTTGAGCCACCAGGGAATCCCATCCAACTCGTTAGGGCTGACTCAAATGCATTCCTTTTAATGGCTGAGTAATATTCCATTGTATATATATACCACCACTTCTTTTTCTTTTTAGTGAATTTATTTATTTTAATTGGAGGGTAATTACTTTATAATATTGTAGTGGTTTTTGCCATACATTGACACGAATCAGCCATGGGTGTACATGTGTTCACCATCTGGAAACCTCCTCCTACCTCCCTCCCCATCCCATCCCTCAGGGTCATCCCAGTGCACCAGCCCTGAGCACCCTGCCTCATGCATTGAACTTGGAATGTTGATCTGTTTCACATGTGGTAATATACGTTTCATTGCTATTCTCTCAAATCATTCCACCATCACTTCTCCCACAGAGTCCAAAAATCTGTTCTTTATCTCTGTGTCTCTTTTGCTGTCTCAAATATAGGGTCATCATTACCATCTTTCCAAATGCCATATATATGTATTAGTATACTGTATTGGTGTTTTTCTTTCTGGCTTACTTCACTCTGTATAATAGTCTCCAGTTTCATCCAACTCATTAGAACAGATTCAAATGCATTCTTTTTAATGGCTGAATAATATTCCATTGTGTATACGTACCACAGCTTCCTTATCCATTTGTCTGCTGATGGACATCTAGGTTGTTTCCATGTCCTGCCTATTGTAAACAGTGCTGTGATGAACATTGGAGTACATGTGTCTCTTTCAATTCTGGTTTGTTCTAGTTCTGTGAAAAATACCATTGGTAGCTTGATAGGGATTGCATTGGATCTGTAGATCGCTTTGGATAGAATACTCATTTTCACTGTATTGATTCTTCCAATCCACGAACATTGTATATTTCTCCATCTATTTGTGTCATCTTTGATTTCTTTCATCAGTGTTTTATAGTTTTCTATATACAGGCCTTAGTTTCTTTTGGTAGATTTATTCCCAAGTATTTTCTTCTTTTCATCGCAATGATGAATGGAATTTTTGCCTTAATTTCTTTTTCTGTTTTATCATTGTTAGTGTACAGGAATGCAAGGATTTCTCTGTGTTAATTTTATATCCTGCAACTTTACCATATTCACTGATTAGCTCTAGTAATTTTCTGGTGGTGTCTTTAGGGTTTTCTATGTAGAGGATCATATCATCTGCAGTGAGAGTTTTTCTTCTTTTCCAATCTGGATTCCTTTTATTTCTTTTTCTTCTCTGACTGCTGTGGCTAAAACTTCCAAAACTATGTTGAATAGTAGTGATGAGAGTGGGCACCCTTGTCTTGTTCTTGACTTTAGGGCAAATGCTTTCAATTTTTCACCATTGAGTATAATGTTTGCTGTGGGTTTATCAGATATGGCTTTTATTATTTTGTGGTTTGTTCCTTCTATGCCTGTTTTCTGCAGGGTTTTTTTTTTTTTTTTTATCATAAATA
>NW_011486896.1:12936-14559 GCF_000754665.1 Bison bison bison | reverse complement strand
GGGATAAAGCCCACATGGTCATGATGTATGCCTTTTTAATGTGTTGTTGGATTCTGTTTGCTAGAATTTTGTTGAGGATTTTTGCATCTATGTTTGTCAGTGATATTGGCTTTAGTTTTCTTTTTTGTGGCATCTTTGTCTAGTTTTGGTATTAGGGTGATGGTGGCCTTATAGAATGAGTTTGGAAGTTTTACCTTCCTCTTTAACTTTCTGGAAGAGTTTGAGTAGAATAGGTGTTAGCTCTTTTCTAAATTTTTGGTAGAATTCACCTGTGGAGCCATCTGGTCCTGGGCTTTTGTTTGCTGGAAGATTTTTTTATTACAGTTTCAATTTCTGTGCTTCTGATGGGTCTGTTAAGATTTTCTTTTCTTCCTGGTTCAGTTTTGGGAAGTTATACTTTTCTAAGAATTCGTCCATTCCTTCCAAGTTACCCATTTTATTGTCATATTGCTGCTAATAGTAGTCTCTTATGATCCTTTGTATTTCTGTGTTGTCTGTTGTAATTTCTCCGTTTTAATTTTTAATTTTGTTGATTTGATTCTTCTCCCCTTTTTCCATGATAAGTCTGGCTAATGGTTTGTCTATTTTATTTATCTTCTCAAAGAACTAGCTTTTAGTTTTATTGATTTTTGCTATAGTCTCCTTTGTTTCTTTTTAATTTCTTTCTGCCCTAATTTTTATGATTTATTTCCTTCTATTAACCCTGGGGTTCTTCATTGTTTCTTTTTCTAGTTGCTTTAGGTGTAAAGTTAGGTTATTTATTTGATTTTTCTCTTCTTTCTTGTGGTAAGCTTGCATTGCTGTGAACCTTCCCTTTTGCACTGCTTTTACTGAATCCCATAGGTTTTGGGTTGTGGTGTTTTCATTTTCATTTGTTTCTATGAATTTTTTTATTTCTTTTTTTGATTTCTTCCACGATTTGTTGGTTATTCAGAAGCATGTTGTTTAGCCTCATATATTTGTATTTTTAATATTTTTTCCCTGTAGTTTACATCTAATCTTACTGCATTGTGATAGAAAAGATGCTTGAATGATTTCAATTTTTTTTGAATTTACCAAGGCTAGATTTATGGCCCAGGATGTGATCTATCCTGGAGAATGTTCTGTGTACTCTTGAGACAAAGGTGAAATTCATTGTTTTGGGGTGAATTGTCCTACAGATATCAATTAGGTCTAACTGGCCCATTGTATCATTTAAAGTTTGTGTTTCCTTGCTAATTTTCTGTTTGGTTGATCTATCCATAGGTGTGAGTGGGGTATTAAAGACTCCCACTATTATTGTGTTACTGTTAATTTCCCCTTTCATCCTTGTTAGCATTTGTCTTACATATTGTGGTACTCCTATTTTGGGTGCATATATATTTACACTTGTTATATCTTCTTCTTGGATTGATCCTTTGATCATTATGTAGTATCCTTCTCTGTCTCCTTTCATAGCCTTTATTTCAAAGTCTATTTTATCTGATATGAGTATTGCTACTCCTAGTTTCTTTTGGTCTCTGTTTGCGTGAAATATCTTCTTCCAGCCCATCACATTCAGCCTGTATGTGTCCCTTGGTTTGAGGTGGGTCTCTTGTAGACAGCACATATACGGGTCTTTTTTTGTATCCATTCAGCCAGTCT
>NW_011486896.1:9987-10680 GCF_000754665.1 Bison bison bison | reverse complement strand
ACTTTACTAGAGTGTGAGATGAGTGCAATTGTGTGGTAGAGTTTGTAGCATTCTTTGGCATTGCCTTTCTTTGGGATTGGAATGAAAACTGACCTTTTCCAGTCCTGTGGCCACTGCTGAGTTTTCCAAATTTGCTGGCATATTAAGTGCAGCGCTTTCACAGCATCATCTTTCAGGATTTGGAATAACTCAAATGGAATTCCATCACCTCCACTAGCTTTGTTCGTAGTGATGCTTTCTAAGGCCCACATGACTTCACATTTCAGGATGTCTGGCTCTAGGTCAGTGATCACACCATCGTGATTATCTGGGTCGTGAAGATCTTTTTTGTATAATTCGTCTGTGTATTCTTGCCATCTCTTCTTAGTATCTTCTGCTTCTGTTAGGTCCATACCATTTCTGTCCTTTATCGAACTCATCTTTGCATGAAATGTTCCTTTGGTATCTCTGATTTTCTTGAAGAGATCCCTAGTCTTTCCCATTCTGTTGTTTTCCTCTATTTCTTTGCATTGATCTCTGAAGAAGGCTTTCTTATTTCTTCTTGCTATTCTTTGGAACTCTGCATTCAGATGCTTATATCTTTCCTTTTCTCCTTTGCTTTTCACTTCTCTTCTGTTCACAGCTATGTGTAAGGCCTCCCCAGACAGCCATTTTGCTTTTTTGCATTTCCGTTCCATGGGGATGGTCTTGATC
>NW_011486896.1:9522-9887 GCF_000754665.1 Bison bison bison | reverse complement strand
CCAGGGCTGATCTCCTTCAGAATGGACTGGTTGGAACTCCTTGCAGTCCAAGGGACTCTCAAGAGTCTTCTCCAACACCACAGTTCAAAAGCATCAGTTCTTCAGCCCTCAGCCTTCTTCACATTCCAACTCTCACATCCATACATGACCACAGGAAAAACCATAGCCTTGACTAGACGAACCTTTGTTGGCAAAGTAATATCTCTGCTTTTGAATATGCTATCTAGGTTGGTCATAACTTTCCTTCCAAGGCGTAAGCGTCTTTTAATTTCATGGCTGCAGTCACCATCTGTAGTGATTTTGGAGCCCAGAAAATAAAGTCTGACACTGTTTCCACTGTTTCCCCATCTATTTCCCATGAAGTG
>NW_011486896.1:4671-5867 GCF_000754665.1 Bison bison bison | reverse complement strand
TGGTCATAGAAGCCAAAGCGATTGTCACTAATTGCTGTTGTCCGTTGACTTTCTTGGTGATTCACCACCAGACTATGTAGAAACAGAGAAAAAGACATACGAAAATTAACATAAATTGATTCTCCGTTAGTTGTCAGGGGTGGAATGCGATTTAATTGAGAAATCCCATTGCTGCTGCTTCCAGCAGATTAGATCCTTGCAAAAGGTGTAGTTTCCGAGAGAAAGTTTCCATAATCTCTTGTTGTAAGTTATTAATATCCAGAGATATATTACCTTGACTTAAGCGGTGTTGTTTAACTTTGTCTCAATGAAATGCAGATTCATTATATTTGTGAGGAGTGACACAAAAAGAAGTTATGTTCCAATCACACTTAAGACGAATCTGTTTTTGCATACTATTTACTCGATCACCTAGTAGTATAGCAACCTGTTGTAAATCAGCCATTTGTGCAGCTAATTTTCCATCTGTTTTTCTCTGGGTAGAGCAAAGAACATCAGAGTCTTTATGCCATTCTTGCACAAAGGGCACAGTCTGTTCACTCTGAAGTAATGCCACTCTTTCTACAGCTGCTGTAGTAGCTATAGAAATAATTCCTAAAATGGCAGCAATTAACAGTCCAATAAACCGTTTAGTGTGTTTTAACACTTTCTTAAGGATTTCTTCTACAATATAGACTGTGAGGGTATCATGCCATGGTCTATTCATTTTTACAGGAAGCCATACTCCAGATCTGATTTTTAGAATATATAGAGAATAGTCATTCTGAAACTGGAGAGAAGAATTGATACAAGTGTAAAAGGAACAATTTTGACAAGTAAGTAACCCAGAAGAGGAATTATAAAAAGTAGGTCCTGTCAAAAATACAAAAGGTAAGTGAATAGATGCTTTAATCCAATGGGTTGAATTTTTATAAAAATGTAAGGAATGACCAGATGCTATCGAGTTAAATTGCCCCTTCCATGCTGTTATGGGTTGAAAGGCAGCTGATATTTTCCACAATTCTGAATGTAAAGGCAAAAAAGGTAATTTAGGTAAGGGAGGGGAGAAACTCCCTCCATGCCAATATATAGAGCTAATAACAATGTTATTGATAGAGTCTAAAGTATTGTTTAACAATATCAGATCAGATCAGTCACTCAGTCGTGTCCGACTCTTTGCGACCCCATGAATCACAGCACGCCAGGCCTCCCTGTCC
>NW_011486896.1:0-313 GCF_000754665.1 Bison bison bison | reverse complement strand
TACATGACCACTGGAAAAACCATAGCCTTGACTAGACAGACCTTTGTTGGCAAACTAATGTCTCTGCTTTTCAATATGCTGTATAAGTTGGTTATAACTTTCCTTCCAAGGAGTAAGCATCTTTTAATTTCGTGGCTACAGTCACCATCTGCAGTGATTTTGGAGCCCAAAGAAATAAAGTCTAACACTGTTTCCACTGTTTCCCCATCTATTCCCATGAAGTGATGGGCCAGATGCCATGATCTTTGTTTTCTGAATGTTGAGTTTTAAGCCAACTTTTTCACTCTCCTCTTTCACCTTCATCAAGAGGCTT
>NW_011486895.1:181598-182581 GCF_000754665.1 Bison bison bison | reverse complement strand
TTCCTCACTGTGTGTGGGTTTGTACAGGTGGCTTGTCAAGGTTTCCTGGTTAGGGAAACTTGTGTCGGTGTTCTGGTGGGTGGAGCTGTATTTCTTCTCTCTGGAGTGCAATGAAATGTCCAGTACTGAGTTATGAGATGTCTATAGTTTTGGGGTGACTTTGGGCAGCCTGTATCTTGAAGCTCAGGGCTGTGTTCCTTTGTTGCTGGAGAATTTGCTTGGTATGTCTTGCCCTGGAACTTATTGGCCCTTGTGTGGTGCTTGGTTTCAGTGTCGGTATGGAGGCATTTGATGAGCTCCTGTCAATGAATGTTCCTTGGAGTCAGGAGTTCCCTGGAGTCAGGGTTTGGACTTAAGTCTCCTGCTTCCGATTATAGGTCTTATTTTTACAGTATTTTCAAAACTTCTCCTTCTATACAACACCATTGATAAAACATCTACATTAAAGATGATAAGTTTCTCTACAGTGAGGGTTACTCAGAGAGGTTCACAGTGTTACATGGAGAAAAGAAGAGGGAGTAGGGAGTTAGAGGTGACCCAAATGAGATGAGGTGAATCAATAGTGGAGAGAGTGGGCTAGCCAGTAGTCACTTCCTTATGTGCACTCCACAACTGGACCACTCAGAGATGTTCACGGGGTTATACAGAGAAGAGAAGAAGGAGGAAGGCAACAGAGGTGGCCAGAAGGATAAAAGGGGGGAATGAAAAGGAGGGAGACAGATCCAGCCAGTAATCAGTTCCCTAAGTGTTCTCCACCGTCTGGAATACACAGAAATTCACAGAGTTGGGTAGAGTAGAGAGGGGTTAGGGAGGAGACACAGGCGACCTGGTGGAGAAAAAGGAGGTCCAAAGGGAGAGAGAGCAGTCAAGCCAGTAATCTCACTCCCTAGTGAAAAATGGGTCCTGAAGATTGGGTCCTTAAAGGTACAAAATTGGTAACAAATACATAAAAGCAAAAATTAAAAATCTAGAGTAGAGTTTGG
>NW_011486895.1:178802-179319 GCF_000754665.1 Bison bison bison | reverse complement strand
GCCTGATGTCCTCTGCCGGCATTCAGAAGTTGTTTTGTGGAATTTACTCGACGTTTAAATGCTCTTTTGCTGAATTTGTGGGGGAGAAAGTGTTCTCCCCGTCCTACTCCTCCGCCATCTTGGCTCCACTCTCCAAGTATTAAATCTTAAGAGAAAAGAACCAGCTGCCGTGGTTGTTGAATTACGGAGACATAAGCCTCCAGGCCCGCGGATGTAAAGTACCAGCCAGAGGCCTCTTGGAAAAGGGCACAGGTAAGCTGGGAGAATGTCAGAGGGGACCTCGCAATGTCTCTGTCTCCACTAACCCAGAGAAAGTCAGATTGATTATATTCTTTGCAGCCAAAGATGGAGAAGCTCTATACAGTCAGCAAAAACAAGAGCAGGAGCTGACTGTGGCTCAGATCATGAACTCCTTATTGTCAAATTCAGACTTAAGTTGAAAAAAGTAGGGAAAACCACTAGACCATTCAGGTATGACCTAGATCAAATCCTTTATTATTATACAGTGGAAGTGAGA
>NW_011486895.1:167310-178617 GCF_000754665.1 Bison bison bison | reverse complement strand
AGAAAAGGAAAGATATAAACATCTGAATGCAGAGTTCCAAAGAATAGCAAGGAGAGATAAGAAAGCCTTCCTCAGCGATCAATGCAAAGAAATAGAGGAAAACAACAGAATGGGAAAGACTAGAGATCTCTTCAAGAAAATTAGAGATACCAAAGGAACATTTCATGCAAATATTGGCTCTATAAAGGACAGAAATAGTATGGACCTAACAGAAGCAGAACATATTGAGAAGGGGTGGCAAGAATACACAGAAGAACTATACAAAAAAGATCTTCATGACCCAGATAATCACGATGGTGTGATCACTGACCTAGAGCCAGACATCCTGGAATGTGAAGTCAAATGGGCCTTAGAAAGCATCACTATGAACAAAGCTAGTGGAGGTGATGGAATTCCAGTTGAGCTATTTCAAATCCTGAAAGATGATGCTGTGAAAATGTTGCACTCTATATGTCAGAAAATTTGGAAAACTCAGCAGTGGCCACAGGACTGGAAAAGGTCAGTTTTCATTCCAATCCCAAAGAATGCCAAAGAACGCTCAAACTACTGC
Source organism: Bison bison bison (assembly GCF_000754665.1). Lineage (NCBI taxonomy): Eukaryota > Metazoa > Chordata > Mammalia > Artiodactyla > Bovidae > Bison > Bison bison. The sequence goes on along the minus strand of NW_011486895.1, from coordinate 178,067 downwards.
ACAACTGCACTCATTTCACACACTAGTAAAGTAATGCTCAAAATTCTCTAAGCCAGGCTTCAGCAATACGTGAACCGTGAACTTCCAGATGTTCAAGCTGGTTTTAGAAAAGGCAGAGGAACCAAAGATTAAATTGTCAACATGAGCTGGATCATCAAAAAAGCAAGAGAGTTCCAGAAAAACATATATTTCTGCTTTATTGACTATGCCAAAGCCTTCAACTGTGTGGATCACAATAAACTGTGGAAAATCCTGAAAGAGGTGGGAATACCAGACCACCTGACCTGCCTCTTGAGAAACCTATATGCAGGTCAGGAAGCAACAGTTAGAACTGGACATGGAGCAACAGACTGGTTCCAAATAGGAAAAGGAGTACGTCAAGGCTGTATATTGTCACCCTGCTTATTTAACCTATATGCAGAGTACATCATGAGAAACACTGGACTGGATGAAGCACAAGCTGGAATCAAGATTGCCGGGAGAAATATCAATAACCTCAGATATGCGGCTGACACTACCCTTATGGCAGAAAGTGAAGAGGAACCAAAAAGCCTCTGGATGAAAGTGAAATAGAAGAGTGAAAAAATTGGCTTAAAACTTAACATTCAGAAAACTAAGATCATGGCATCTGGTCCCATCACTTCATGGGAAATAGGTGGGGAAATAGTGGAAAGAGTGTCAGACCTTTTCTTTTGGCTCCAAAATCACTGCAGATGGTGACTGCAGCCATGAAATTAAAAGACACTTACTCCTTGGAAGGAAAGTTATGACCAACCTAGATAGCATCTGTCACAGTAAAATAATTAGCTTAATCAAAACTGAATATTTTACATTGAATTGGGGTACTTTACACACCTAAAATATGTGATCTTGGCTTCGTGGCAGAGAAAATAGAAGACCCATATATTGCAGTGGCAGAAAATTTGATGAAACTGCTGGCTCTCCACAACTCAGAAGGCAGGTCGAATTGTTGGCGAGCCCATGGCAAGTGCATGCCTGCTAGGTCACTTCAGTTGTGTCACCTCTTTATGATCCTATCAATTATAGCCCATCAGCCTCCCTGTCCAGGAGATTTTCCAGGGAAGAATACTTGAATGGGTTGCCATGTTCTCCTCCAGGTGATCTTCCTGTCCCAGAGATTGAACTCACATCTCTTATGTCTCCTGCATTGGCAGATGGGTTCTTTAACACTAGCACCACCCACCTGGGAAGCCCTGCTCTAAGTGAGGGTGTAGGAAATAAACTATGTTGCTTTTACTTTCTGCTTTTAGCAAGATGCTATAAAGAAGGTATAAGCTCTGGGTAGAATTGGTATGTTTGCAAACAAAAATGAGAGGGAATAAAGAAGATTCAGAAATTTTGGGATTCAAACTTTTAGAATATTGGTTCTATGACACCAAAAATTAAAGATAAGATTGAGAGAAGTTTGCTAAGGAATGTACTCCTTCAACTTATTTCTAAGTCAAAGATCAGATGTGTGCAGCTTACATCCATGCCCTGTGTTTCTGACAAACTCAAGGTTAAGAGAGCCGGACAGGGGGTGAGGAAGTAAAACAAAAAACCAAATCTGGGTTTGGACTATGCCTAGGAAAGAATTTTGTTCATGTTCTGAGGCACATAGAACTGACTAGAGACAAATAGATGAAAGATCTACTAAGTTGTAAGATTTATGTTGCCAAAGAGATCATGAACCCAGCCTAAAGAGCAACCTTTCAATGTTGGAGCCTTAGAAGAGCTCTTATTATGTTATTATTATGTCCCTTTTCCATCACTGGATATCTAAAGGGCCTGAAAGGGAAGCAGATAGATTGTATTGTTATTCTACAGGTGGCTGGGATGCAGGGATCCCACACTCCAGATCTGGTGGAGGGCACTGGGCATCCTTCCCTCCTTGGAGTTGGATATAGCAATGGCAAAGCCCAGGGAAATCCATTTTCCTAAAAGAAAATCACATTCACTTTATCTTCAAAGGTGGAATGCTATCAGAGGGTAGACTGCTGCAGATTTCTGGCTATTCATCCAATTCGTGTATTTATTTTCATGTATTCATGTATTTATTTTCTGGTTTAGACCAAATGCCTCATTTTTCCTTGAAGGGAGGACAGCCATCTGACCAAGTTCTAGCCAGTGGGATGCAAGAAACCATGATCTGCTCAAAAAAAAACCCACCCATATTTGATGCTTCAAATTTGCATATTGATGGGAAGGAGCACAGTGGCCTTGGAAATTGTATATTGATGAAGAAAATGTAAGGAAGAAGCTTTGTTTTGGGGGGAGAGCTGCATGCTTATTGTGAGCACCTGTGTGGGGTTTCGTATTGGCTACACATGAGCTTCCATTGAGTTCAGCCACTAAGTTCAGGGATCTGCATGTTATAGCAGCTCATGCTACCTGATACCAACATAGATGTGCTGATAAGGAAGGTATGGAATAGTGCACACAATAGGACCCTAATTTATAATTTAAAAAAGCACAGGTATGGAGATTCCTTTAAAAACTAGGACTAAATCTACCATATGACCCAGCAATCCCACCGCTGGGCATATACCCTGAGAAGACCACGACTCTAAAATATACACATACTCCTATATTCATTGCATCACTATTTACAATAGACAGGACATGGAAGTAACCTAGGTGTCCATCAGCAGATGAATAGATAAAGAAGATGTAGTACATTTATACCATGGAATATTACTCAACCATACAAAAGAACAAATTTGAGTCAGTTCTAGTGAGGTGGATCGGAGAAGGCAATGGCACCCCACTCCAGTACTCTTGCCTGGAAAATCCTATGGACGGAGGAGCCTGGTAGGCTGCAGTCCACGGGGTTGCTAAGAGTCGAACACGACTGAGCAACTTCACTTTCACTTTTCACTTTCATGCATTGGAGAAGGAAATGGCAACCCACTCCAGTGGTCTTGCCTGGAGAATCCCAGGGATGGGGAGCCTGTTGGGCTGCCATCTATGGGGTTGCTCAGAATCAGACACGACTGAAGCGACTTAGCAGCAGAAGCAGCAGTGAGGTGGATGAACCTAGAGCAGGTTATACAGAGTGAAGTAATTCAGAAAGAGAAAAACAAATATTGTATATTAATGTATGTATATGGAATCTAGAAAAAAGTATTGATGAACCTATTTTCAGGTAAGGAAGCAGATGTAGAAAACAGACTTGTGGACACAGTGGGGGAAAGAGAAAGTGGTACGAATGGAGAAAGTAGTATCTACATATATACACTAAAATGTGGAAAATAGTGATGAGAAGTAGCTATATAACACAGGGAGCCCAGCCTGGAGCTCTGTGATGATCTAGAGGGGAGGGATGGAAGGAAGAGAGGGAGACCCAAGAATGGTAGAATATACATATAATTGTGGTTGATTCGCATTGTTATATGGCAGAAACTGACATAACATTGTAAAGCAATTTTCCTCCAATCAAAAAATAAACTTAAAAAAAAAGCACAAGTGAGACAAGTTCGGCATTGCTGGGCTGGCCACTTCCGCACTTCTGCTTTCCTGCCCAGCCAGTGTCCATGATGACTGCCACTCTCCAGTCCTACCTGAGTGTGGAGCAGACCATGCTGCAGGCTGCCCTCTGCTTGGAGGATTTCTCCTCCCAGATAGTGGAACAACACAAAAGGCCGGAAGTGGAAGTCAGAAGTATTCTGACTCATTCATTCAGAAAGAGCTCATTCTACAACCCATGACCATCAGCAGGACTGAGAAGGAAAAGATTCTGATGAAATGCTCCATCAACTCTGTCAGGGTCAGCATTGCTGCAAAACAGGCTGATAAAACAGAGTCGATTCTAGGTCACAAGTTCATGCACCTCATCATGATGCAAGCAGAGAGCTTCTTTATCCTCTGAAGGAAACCAGTGGAGGGGATGACATCAGCTTTCTGTTCACCAACTTCCACACAGAGCAGACGTATAAACACAAGTTTGTGGACTTTGTGATCCCCTTCATGGAAGAAATTGACAAGGAGATCAATGAGATAAAGCCGTTGGTCAATGCCCGTGAGCGCTTTGTGGTGGAGGAGTTCCTCAAGAATGTTTAAACTATCTGGCTGGATCTCATGGCCTTACCCCTCAGACGCCTGCATGTCTCTGTGAAGGCATCCTGGAGTTAACGTCCCAGAGTGGCAGAGGTGGCAGTAGCAGAGCGGAGCTGGGTCGGGGTGGGCACTAGATGCAGGAGGTGGGTGTTGTGCTTGCTCACTGGGCCACAAAGCAGCAGTGGACCTACCCCCAGGCCACATGTACCTGGTCAGGCTTGCTTCTTATGTCCTGGGCCAGGACAGATTATTTTTCTTAACATCTTGAAACATAAAACTTTGTGCTTGTAGGAGACTGCAACATTTTTGTCTTTTTTTTTTTTTTAAGAAACAAACGATCTCCACCTCCAGTGACTGTGACTGGTCCCAGTGATTGTACCTTATTGGTTGCTGTGGGTCTGCGAGGACCTGGGGCCAGAAGGCAACTACTGCTCCTCCCCCAGAACCACCCCAGGTGGGGACAGAGGGAGGTTTCAGACTTGCGTTCCTCTCCCTCATCCTCCTGTCTCCTTGGGCCCAGTAAAAGTGGTAGGGACCCTCTGCCAGCTTCCTGAGCTCTGCCTGCAGTTGGCCACCCAGCACTGGCTGGGGACAAAGGCTGAACTGGTGGCCTCCAGGCACACCTAGGAGCTGGGACCTAAAAGCTAGGCTGTCTTTGGCCCCAGGGGCTGCTTCTTGCCCTCCCAGCTGAGAGGGGGTGCTGTTTCACCTTGTCTGTCAGAGCAGTGCCTGTGCTAGAGGTGGAGAGGTGAGTCCTCCAGAGCATCCCTACTAGGGCCTCCTGCCTGCTCTGGTTCCTCTGCTCCCATGCTCGCTGTATCTTTTCTTATTCTGGTGGATCCTCCCTCCCCTTATTTGCCCCTCTAGGGCTGCATGAATAATAATAATGTGCTTTTTTAAAAAAGCACAAATATGTGAAAGATGTTTTTCTGGAAGAAACTGTGGACAGTGGGGACAGAGACTTCCTGTTATGAGTAAACAGGAGATCTTTATTTTTCCTTTTGTGATCTATATCAGTTTGACATTTTAAATATGTACCTATACAGATTCCATAAAAGTTATAAAAATATGCTTCTTTCTGAGACATAATCTTTTGCATATTTGAAACTTTTATAAGAAATATTGTGTATTATTTGTGCTGTTTCCAGAGAAATGAAGATTAATGAAAAGGATGTAAGGAGAAACTTGTGAGCTCAAGTGTGAATTTATTTCTTGGGAACAAAAGTATTTTGCCCCACAAGGAACTGTGTGCTGTCAGCCACAGGGGAAGGATGCATATCAAGGAGCCTAAGAGGATTTCTCACACTGAGGAGGACATTAGACAAAGCGGTGGCTGGCAGCTTGTTTCATTGAATGGTAATAGTTACTGATAGCCTATTTCATAAACTGAGGGAGCTTTTCAAGATCTGAAGCAGAGTCCTGGGTGCCCCTGGCACCTGTGGTGCCTCCTAATGGCCCCAAGAATAAAGGAATCCGTATCTTGTGGCACCAGTAAGCCTTAACCGTGCTGTGCCACTATTCACAGCCAACCAGTTCTGTCATCCAAGTTCACAGCCTTCACCAGTTGGCAGCACGTGATGGTCTGTAAAGGGCCCAACTCGTAATTCTCATCAATGGTCATGACTGCAGGTTCTTCACTCTCAGCCCCAGGTTCCCTAGCACCCTCCTCTTCTGCAGCCTTCAGGGGCATGGTACAGAGCAAGACACAAGAGCTGGCCTGGAGGTTAGCACAGGAGGGCAGCCAGCACTAGATGGAGGGTGGCAGGGATGAGCTGTCCACATGGAAGGAGAATAAAGAGTACAGATTTGGATTCTCTTGACAGTGCAGGCCACTTTTAGATAGTGATGGGGCAGAAAAACATTTAACCCTGGGACTGGGAAGAAATTCTGGATTTCCCATAACTGGAACACTAATAGATCACTAATTCCCAGGAAATGGGATTTATACACAGCCCTCAACTGTATATCCTGCTTAATTTTTTTGTATATAGGAATAATTTAGTGATATATGGAGTAAACATAGCAATTTATTCATTCACTCCAAAAGCATTTTTAGGGGGTGGCTACCTCCTATGTACAAGGGATAACACTGTGGTTGTTGTTCAGTCTCTAAGTCGTATCTGACACTTTGCAATCCCATGAACTGCAGCATGCCAGGCTTCTCTGGTATAGTCCACCATCTGATGACAGAGAAAGGAAGTAACTATCGCCAGTGACATCCAGAGTTCTGAGGTAGCCCTGAGGACTGGACTCCCTGTGTTACATAGCAACTTCTCACCAGCTATCTATTTTACATGGTAGTGATATATGTCGATGCTACCTTCTGCATTCATCCCACTCTTTCCTGCCTCCACTGTGTCCACAAATCCATGTTCTACACCTGCATATCCATTTCTTCCTTGCAAATGGGTTCATCAATAACATTTTTCTAGATCCCATATATATACATTAATATGCAATATTTGTTTTTCTCTTTCTAACTTACTTCACTCTGTATAACAGGCTGTAGGTTGAGGGTCCTGAAGGCTACACCCGATCTCACTGAATCCCAATGTCAGTGACATGGGCTTCATGTACTAGAACCTCTCAAGGAATAACAGTGGGGTTTCTGGACTCCACAGACCACACAACTATTGCACCTCATTTTTGAGGGTCATGATGGACACACCAGATAGTCAGGACCATACATAGGGGTACCTTCTGCTAGTATCTCCATGATGCACTGGATTCTGATTCAGTGCAGGAATCAAACTGATTCCTGAATCAATTTACAGGCTCACTGAGGAGACAAGACTAATTGAGATGAAGTTAGAAGGAAAATGCCTCAGAAAGCATAGAAGTGACTGTAATAATGGTCCCATCTGGCACTGAACCAAAAATAGAGTTGCATGAAAGAATGAATGAGGGGACAATGACACATAGAGCTGTGGGTGATCCAGTTTTTCAATGACAGAAGCATGGTGGCAGCATGCCTAATATGAGCGATGTCAGGTACTGGCTGAACATAGGGATCACTGTCAGTGAAGGACACTGAGTACCCCTCCTAATGCCTGGGACTTAAGAGAAGATATGTAGTGAAAGAAAAGGATCACCACCCTTGGGACTGCCTCAAATAACCAGCATCACAAATGTTCTGTTATCTAGTGTCATTGTTGTTTGGGGAACTCTGGAAATTTTCCTCATCTTTACATTTTCATCTAAATATGTGGTAGGGTTAGACACAGGTGTGCTTTGAATTAATGTGAAAGAGATCTTTTTTCACTTCCTTGTTTCAAGGACAGTGTTTGTTGGTTTTATTTGGAGACCATTGGGGAAAGTTTTAAAATGCTATCACATAACATAGAGACCCTTTCATAAGAAATTCCTCTCCTGTGGGAACTGTGTAAGAATTTAAAATAAAAGAACGTCTGACACTTCTTAATTAAAGGCAGCCCTTAGTTAGGTCGTTATGCCAGCAGATGTATTTTGCAGCTGCTGAAGAAAGGAAACAAGCCTTTATGTTCCTCACACAAGAGACAAGACTAACCTAGATGAAGAAGTCAGAAAAAAAGTGCCCCAGAAAACACAGAATCGAGTGTAAGTGGGGGAGAAGCATTTCCTCCTGGAGAGGCCAGTGTATGATTTGAACCCAACTGTCTTTTTCCTTTGTCTCTTCTCTTTTTCCTTTGCCATGCCTGTCAATGGCCATTTGGGCCCTCGTGTCAAGTTATAGAATACATATTAGGGAAAAATGCTTTCAAACCAGCAGTTCACATAAGGCAAATGATCTTTCCTCTGCTGCCTCCAATACTATTGAATTGTGATGTTTTCTACAAAATAACCCAACAGTCTATTGGGACTCCGGGTGTTGGAGCTGTCCATCCACTCATGTTGCCAACAGCCAGCCTGCTCTACAGCTGCCATTGGCCTTCCGTCATTTCCTGAGAGCAGGTGAGAGAGCTGCATGTGTGCATGACTGACCCTCCAGACACATGTCTCCACCCGGGGACAAGACAGGGGAGCATGCCCTTTGCTGCTTATTCATCACAGCAAGTGTCAGTGAAGGGAGATGGCTTGTCAAGCTAAGGAAGCATTTTGGCTCATTTTGTCATGTGGAGGATGTACCAAGCACTCCAATTAGCACAAAACATCCTGACAGATCAGCCCTATTAACATATTTATATGCTGTATTTGTCCCATTGTGCTCAAGAATCAATACTGCATCAATTCACTCTTAATTGTCCTCTAAAAGTTCTATGTCTGTCATGCCTGTCTTTGTTCTTCAGATGACAGCTTCAAAGGAGACAGGACCACTTGTTTCACCTTTCCTGGCACTTGGGCACTATGTGGCAGATGGTGTGCTTTAGTAGAAAGAACACTGGATGAGGGCTGGACAGACCTGAATTTGCATCTTATTTTGAAAAACTATTTCTGCTTTCCAAGTCTCCATTTCCTTATCTACAAAGTATGAATACTACCACCTGACTCCCAGTTATTGCTAGGATAATAAGCCAGTGAAGAAACACAGAGCACTTTCACACAGTATGTCCGGGTTTCTCCACGATCAAGGAACACAACTTCTTGGTTTCTTGATAAATATATCCCCCATTTAGCTGGAGACATCACACAAAGTGACCAGGTCCAGAAAAAGGTCTATGTCCCAATATGTGTGTTTTATTACTTTGTGAACCCTGGGTTAGTCCTACTTCACTGTATGGTTCCTAAATTCACCTTTAGGATCACCTAGGAGATTTTACAACATATAATATCCCATCCCTAGAGAGACTCTGATCTAGGAGGTCCAGGATGGGTAGTGAGCTTGGCTAGAGGCTGTGTCCCTGGCTGGAACATAAAGCTACCTCAAGCTCTACAGGACTGAGCTCATAGTGTGACCTTCAGGCTTCTCTTTTCCTCCCAGCACTGTCCTGAGCACCAGGCCCTGAGGTCTGATTGGGGTGGGCAGGGCTGTGCAAGGATGCAGAGAAAGGAGAAGAATAGAAGCCTCCCCCAATCTGAGTGACAGCCCTTATTAGTCTCCTGGGGGTCAGTCTCTTCAACTCAGGCCTATCTGCTTGCTGCTGCCAGATGGATCTTTCTGATACAAAAAAATAATCACTTCCATCACCAGCTTAAAACTCCTCCCTGATTGTTGGCTTAATGATAGTGACAATAGGTAATTTTACCTACTCCTCATCACAGAAGGGAAATCCAGAGCACAGAGATGCTCAGCCACACACAGCCAGAAAGTGGGGCAGAACCAGAAGTATTTCTCCTGGGCCCTTGCCATCGTGCTGTTCCTGGAGCACTATGGCTGAGCACTGCTCAGGGGTCTGCCCCAGTCTGTCATTCCTGTCCCATCAGGGGCCACCTGCGCCCTCCACTGGTCACTTCCTCTCCCTGCCCTGAAGTCCAGACTGCCCTAGGGAGACTGGATGCCTCTTTTCTGTTCTCTAAAGTAATGGATCCTACACTTCAGGGGAGGCATCCTTGCCCCCCTCTCCCTACTGGGCACTTCCCAGTGATAGGGAAAATTGCCCAGACTTGGTACTAGCCTAGCATAGGGGAGGTTTTCTATTGGTTTGAAGAGTGAGTGAGGAATGAAAGGCCTGTGGATGCCAGCAGTACAGAAGGATTGAGATGGGGAGCATGAGAGCACAGAAACTCCTAGTCATGGCAAGCTGCTGCTGCTACTACTACTACTAAGTCACTTCAGTCTTGTCCGACTCTGTGTGACCCCATAGACAGCAGCCCACCAGCCTCCCCGACCCTGGGATTCTCCAGGCAAGAACACTGGAGTGGGCTGCCATTTCCTTCTCCAGCCACGGCAAGAGCTAATGTGAAATCTGTGCCTCTCAACCTTTCTTAGGCACCATCCTCAGTATTATCAAAAAAAAAAAAAAAAAAATGGCTTTTATTTCATTGCAAAGAAATTCCGCCAAGTAACACTATGCCAGAAATATCTGAGAGTGAGTTATATTCCTAACACATATACTTTGCTGGGTTTTGTTTGCAAGAAATCTTGACATACAAATGAAAGAAAATCCTATGTGGTCAATTTTTCACCAATAATTTTATTTGGCCAGCAGGTAAACATAGGCTGCATTAGACATCTCTAAGAGACTTCCTTTAAAATTGTCAAAATCATCTTCTCTCTGACATTTACTACCCATCCTGCAATAGTTTGTTGTGTAATATATAACAGTAGCAACAGCAAACATAAGCAAACAATAAGCAAAAATTAAAAAGTAACCTCTAGAATGTGAGAAAATGTCTGCAAATCATCTGATAGAAGTGTATATACAAAATATATCTTAAAACTCATGCAGTTCAAAGACAAAAAAATTAAACAACCCGATTTTAAAATGAACACCCATGGCTGATTCATGTCAATGTATGGCAAAAACCATACGTTCAGTTCAGTTCAGTTCTGAAGTAGTGTCCGACTTTTTGCAACCCCATGAATCACAGCATGCCAGGCCTCCCTGTCCATCACCAACTCCGAGAGGTCACTCAAACTCATGTCTATCGAGTTGGTGACGCCATCCAGCCATCTCATCCTCTGTCGTCCCCTTCTCCTCCTGCCCCCAATCCCTCCCAGCATCAGAGTCTTTTCCAATGAGTCAACTCTTTGCATGAGGTGGCCAAAATATTGGAGTTTCAGCTTCAACATCAGTCCTTCCAATGAACACCCAGGACTCATCTCCTTTAGGATGGACTGGTTG
>NW_011486895.1:167019-167210 GCF_000754665.1 Bison bison bison | reverse complement strand
TCTCAAGAGTCTTCTCCAACACCACAGTTCAAAAGCATCAATTCTTTGGCACTCAGCTTTCTTCACAGTCCAACTCTCACATCCATACATGACCATGAATTCTATAATTGAAATTTTAAGAGTGTCAAACTTAAATGTTCTCACCCAAAAAAGTAAAAAAAGGTAAATATGTAAGGTGATGGCCTTGTTAA
>NW_011486895.1:164503-166795 GCF_000754665.1 Bison bison bison | reverse complement strand
CATATCTGAGGTTATTGATATTTCTCCTGGCAATCTTGATTCCAGCTTGTGCTTCTTCCAGCCCAGCATTTCTCATGATGTACTCTGCATATAAGTTAAATAAGCAGGGTGACAATATATAGCCTTGACGTACTCCTTTTCCTATTTGGAACCAGTCTGTTGTTCCATGTCCAGTTCTAACTGTTGCTTCCTGACCTGCATATAGGTTTCTCAAGAGGCAGGTCAGGTGGTCTGGTATTCCCATCTCTTTCAGAATTTTCCAGTTTATTGTGATCCACACAGTCAAAGGCTTTGGCATAGTCAATAAAACAGAAATAGATGTTTTTCTGGAACTCTCTTGCTTTTTCCATGGTCCAGCAGATGTTGGCAATTTGATCTCTTGTTCCTCTGCCTTTTCTAAAACCTGCTTGAACATCTGAAAGTTCACGGTTCACGTATTGCTGAAGCCTGGCTTGGAGAATTTTGAGCATTACTTTACTAGCGTGTGAGATGAGTGCAATTGTGCGGTAGTTTGAGCATTCTTTGGCATTGCCTTTCTTGGAGATTGGAATGAAAACTGACCTTTTCCAGGCCTGTGGCAACTGCTGAGCTTTCCAAATTTGCTGACATATTGAGTGCAGCATTTTCACAGTATCACCTTTCAGGATTTGAAATAGCTCAACTGGAATTCCATCACCTCCACTAGCTTTGCTTGTAGTGATGCTTTCTAAGGGTCACTTGACTTCACATTCCAGGATGTCTGGCTCTAGGTGGGTGATCACCCCATCATGATTATCTTGGTGTGAAGCTCTCTTTTGTACAGTTCTTGGTGTATGTATTCTTGCCACCTCTTCTTAAGATCTTCTGCTTCTGTTAGTTCCATACCATTTCTGTCCTTTATTGAGGCCATCTTTGCATGAAATACTCCCTTGGTATCTTTAATTTTCTTGAAGAGATCTCTAGTCTTTCCCATTATATTGTTTTTCTCTATTTCTTTGCATTGATCGCTGAGGAAGGCTTTCTTATCTCTTCTTGCTATTCTTTGGAACTCTGCGTTCAGACGCTTAAAGCTCTCCTTTTCTCCTTTGCTTTTCACTTTTCTTCTTTTCACAGCTATTTGTAAGACCTACTCAAACAGCAATTTTTCTTTTTTGCATTTTCTTTCCATGGGGATGGTCTTGATCCCTGTCTCCTGTACAATGTCACGAACCTCTGTTCATAGTTCATCAGACACTCTGTCTATCATATCTAGTCCCTTAAATCTATTTATCACTTCCAGTGTATAATCATAGGGATTCTATTTAGGTCATACCTGAATGGTCTAGTGGTTTTCCCCACTTTCTTCAATTTAAGTCCGAATTTGGCAGTAAGGAGTTCATGATCTGAGCCATAGTCAGCTCCCAGTCTTGTTTTTGCTGACTGTCTAGAGCTTCTCCATTTTGGCTGCAAAGAATATAATCAATCTGATTTCAGTGTTGACCATCTGGTGATGTCCATGTGTAGAGTCTTCTCTTGTGTTGTTGGAAGAGAGTGTTTGCTATGACCAGTGAGCTCTCTTGGCAAAGCTCTATTAGCCTTTGCCCTGCTTCATTCCGTACTCCAAGGCCAAATTTGCCTGTTACTCCACGTGTTTCTTGACTTCCTACTTTTGCATTCCAGTCCCCTATAATGAAAAGGACATCTTTTTTGGGTGTTAGTTCTAAAAGGTCTTGTAGGTCTTCATAGAACCATTCAACTTCAGCTTCTTCAGCATTACTGGTTGGAGCATAGGCTTGGATTACCGTGATTTTGAATGATTTGCCTTGGAAATGAACAGAGATAATTTTGTTATTTTTGAGATTGCATCCAAGTAGTGCATTTCATACTCTTTTATTGACCCTGATGGCTACTCCATTTCTTCTAAGGGATACCTGCCCACAGTAGTAGATATAATGGTCATCTGAGTTAAATTCACCCATTCCAATCCATTTTAGTTCGCTGATTCCTAGAATGTCGATATTCACTCTTGCCATCTCCTGTTTGACCACTTCTAATTTGCCTTGATTCATGAACCTGACATTCCAGGTTCCAATGCAATATTGCTCTTTACAGCATCGGACCTTGCTTCTATCACCAGTCACATCCACAACTGTGTATTGTTTTTGCTTTGGCACCGTCCCTTTATTCTTTCTGGAGTTATTTCTCCACTGATCTCCAGTAGCATATTGGGCACCTACCGACCCGGGGAGTTCCCCTTTCAGTATCCTATCATTTTGCCTTTTCATACTGTTCATGGGGTTCTCAAGGCAAGAATACTGAAGTGGTTTGCCATTC
>NW_011486895.1:164273-164403 GCF_000754665.1 Bison bison bison | reverse complement strand
TAGATGGACCTTTGTTGGCAAAGTAATATCTCTGCTTTTGAATATGCTATCTAGGTTGGTCATAACTTTGCTTCCAAGGAGTAAGCATCTTTTAATTTCATTGCTGCACTCACCATCTGCAGTGATTTTG
>NW_011486895.1:153823-164173 GCF_000754665.1 Bison bison bison | reverse complement strand
AACAGTTCATGGGGTTCTCAAGGCAAGAATACTGAAGTGGTTTGCCATTCCCTTCTCCAGTGGTAGCCTCCAATTAAAATAAATTAATTTTTAAGAAATGAACAGAAGGCTTAAATAAGCATTTTTCCAGAGAAGACATACAAATGGTCAAAAGATATATGAAAAGATGGTCAACACCACTAATAATCGGAGAAATGCAAATAGAAACCACAATTCAGTGTTACCTCTCACTTGCTGGGAAGACTGTATTCAAAAAGGCAAGAGACAAGTATTGGCAAGATGAAATATTACTCGTGCACTGTTGATAGGAACATAAATTATTATAACTACTAGGTAAAACAGTATGGCAATTTCTCAAAAAATTCAGAGAGCTACCCACTTTTTGGTATATTGCTGTTCAGTCACTAAGTCGTGTCCAACCCTTTGCTATCCATATGAACTGCAACACACCAGGCTTCCCTGTCCTTCATCTTCTCCCGCACTGTGCTCAAATTCATGGAAGATGTCCATTGAATCTGTGATGTTATCTAACTGTCTCATCCTTACCTGACCCCTTCTCCTTTTGCCATCAATCTTTCCCAGAGTCAGGTCTTCACATCAGGTGGTCAAAGTATTGGAGCTTCAGCTTCAGCATCAGCCCTTTCAAAGAATATTTAGAATAGATTTCCTTTAGGATTGACTGGTTTGATCTCTTTGCTGTCCAAGGGACTCTCAGGAGTCTTCCCCAGCACCACCATTCAAAAGCATCAATTCTTCATCCCTCAGCCTTCTATATGGTTCAACTCTCACATCTGTACATGACTACTGGAAAAACCATAGGTTTGACAATACTTCCTTTGTCGGCAAAGTGATGTCTCTGTTTTTTAACATGCTGTCTAGGTTTGTCATAGCTTTTCTTCTAAGGAGCAAGTGTCTTTTAATTTAATGGCTGCAGTCACTGTCCACAGTGATTTTGGAGCCCAAGAAAATAAAATCTGCCACTGTTTCCATATTTCCCCCACCTATTTGCCATGAAGTCATGTGACTGGGTGCCATGATCTTAGTTTTTTGAATGTTGAGTTTTAAGCCAGGTTTTTAACTCTCCTCTTTCAACCCCATCAAGAGGCTCTTTAGTTCCTCTTCACTTTATGCCATTACAGTGGTAGTATCTGCATTGTATTAAAGGTTGTTGATATGTCTCCCAGCAATCTTGATTCCAGCTTGTGATTCATTCACCCCAGCATTTTGCATAATGTACTTTACATATAAGTTAAATCAGCAGGGTGACAATAAATAACCTTGATAAAGAATAAATAATTCTTTAGGAATTCTCCACAGTTTCTTGTGATCCACAGAGTCAAAGGCTTTAGCATAGTCAATAAAGCAGAAGTAGATGGTTTTTTGGAATCCCCTTGCTTTTTCTATGATCCAGTGGAAGTTGACAATTTGATCTCTGGTTCCTCTGCCTTTTCTAAATCCAGCTTGTACATATGGAAGTTATCAGTTCAGTACTGTTGAAGCCTAGCTTGAAGGATTTTGAGTATCACCTTGCTAGCATGTGAAATGAGTGCAATTGTATATTAGTTTGAACATTCTTTAACATTTTCTTTCTTTGGGACTGGAATGAAAACTGACATTTTCCAGTGTAGTGGTCATTACTGAGTTTTCCAAATTTGCCAACATATTGAGTGAAGCACTTTAACAGCATCATCTTTTAGGATTTGAAATAGCTCAGTTTGAATTCCATCACCTCCAGTAGCTTTGTTCATAGTGATGTTTTCCAAGTCCCACCTGACCTCACACTCCGGGATGTCCAGCTCCAGGTGAGTGATCATACCATCATGGCTATCTGAGGCATTAAGATCTTTTTTGTATAGTTCTTCTGTGTATTCTTGCCAGCTCTTCTTAATCTCTTCTGCTTCTGTTAGGTTCTTGCCATTTCTGTCCTTTATTATGCCCACCTTGGCATGAAATATTCGTTTGGTACCTCAGATTTTCTCAAAGAGATTTCTTCTTTCCCATTCTGTTGTTTTCCTCTATTTCTTTGTGTTGCTCATTTAAGAAGGTTTTCTTATCTCTCCTTGCCATTCTCTGGATCTCTGATTTCATATGGGTATATCTTTCACTTTCTCTTTTGCCTTCTGCTTCTCTGCTTTTCTCAGCTATTTGTAAGACCTCCTCAGACAACCACTTTGCCTTCTTGAATTTGTTTTTCTTGGGGATGGTTTTGGTCACCTCCTCCAATAATGAATCTCTATCCATAGTTCTTCAGGCACCCTGTCTACTAGTTCTAATCCCTTGAATCATCACCTCTACTCTACAATCATAAGGGATTTGATTTATGTCACAACTGAATGACTTAGAGGTTTTCCCTACTTTCTTCAGTTTAAACTTGAATTTTGCAGTAAGGCACTCATGATCTGAGTCACAGTCAGCTCCAAGTCTTGTTTTTGCTGACTATGTAAACTGTCTTCATCTTCAGCTGCAAAGAATATCAGTTCAGTTCAGTCACTCAGCCATGTCCGACTCTTTGTGATCCCATGGACTGCAGCACACCAGGCCTCCCTGTCCATCACCAACTCCCAGAGTTTACTCAAATTCATATCCATTGAGTCACTGATGCCATTCAAAATTGTCATCCCCTTCTCCTGCTTTCAATCTTCATCAGGGTTTTTTCCAGTGAGTCAGTTCTTCGCATCAGGTGGCCAAAGTATTGGAGTTTCAGCTTCAGCATCAGTCCTCCCAATGAATATTCGGGGCTGATTTCCTTTAGGATGAACTGGTTGTATGTCTTTGCTGTGCGAGGGACTCTCAAAAGTATTCTCCAACACTACAGTTCATGAGCATCAGTTCTTTAGTGCTCAGTTTTCTTTATAGTCCAACTCTCACATCCATACATGACTACTAGAAAAACCATAGCTTTGACTAGATGGGCCTTTGTTGGCATCTGATTTCAGGTGGTCAGTATTGACCATCTGGTGATGTCCATGTGTAGAGTTATCTTTTGTGTTGTTGGAAGAGGCTGTTTGCTATGACCAGTGCATCCTCTTGGCAAAACGCTGTTAGCCTTTGCCCTGCTTCATTTTGTATTCCAAGGCCAGACTTACCTGTTACTCCACGTATCTCCTAACTTTCCACTTTTGTATTCCAATCCCCTGTGATGAAATGGACATCTTTTTTTGGTGTTAATTCTAGAAGGTCTTGTAGGTCTTCATAGAACCATTCAACTTCAGTTTCTTTGGCATTAGAGGTTGGGGCATAGACTTGGGTTACTGTGATATTGAAGGGTTTGCTCTGGAAACAAACCAAGATTATTCTGTCATTTTTGAGATTCCACTCAAGTACTCAAGTACTGCATTTCAGACTCTTTTGTTAACTATGAAGGCTACTCCATTTCTTCTAAGGGACTGTTTTCCACAGTAGCAGATATAATGGTCATCTGAATTAAGTTTACCCATTCTCATCCATTTTAGTTCACTGATGTCTAAAATGTTGGTGTTCACTCTTGCCAATCCTGCTTGACCATGTCCAATTTCCACTGATTCATGGACCTCACCGGAGAAGGCAATGGCACCCCACTCCAGTACTCTTGCCTGGAAAATCCCATGGACAGAGGAGCCTGGTAGGCTGCAGTCCATGGGGTCGCTAAGAGTCGGACGCGACTGAGCGACTTGACTTTTACTTTTCACTTCCACGCATTGGAGAAGGAAATGGCAACCCACTCCAGTGTTCTTGCCTGGAGAATCCCAGGGACGGGGGAGCCTGGTGGGCTGCCATCTCTGGGGTCACACAGAGTCGGACACGACTGAAGCAACTTAGCAGCAGCAGTAGCAGCATGGACCTCACATTTCAGGTTCCTATCCAATATTGTTCTTTACAGCATCAGACTTTAGTTTCGCCACCAGGCATATCCATAACTGAGCATCATTTCTGCTTTGGGCCAGCCTCTTAATTCTTTCTGGAGTTATTTCTCCACTCTTCCCCAGGATAGCATGTTGACCATCTACTGAGCTGGAGGTCTCATCTGCCAATGTCATATATTTTTGCCTTTCATACTGTTCGTGGGGTTCTTGAGGCAAGAATACTGAAGTGGTTTTGCCATTCCCTTCTCCATTTGGGTATATACCCAAAGAAAATAAAAACCTTTCTCAAATATATTCACCCTCATGTTTAATGCAGCATTATTCACAATAGCTAAGACATAGAAACATCCTACTTATCCATTGGTGAATGAATGGATAAAGAAAATGTGGTGTGTGTGTGTGAGCACAAAGAACTGATGCTTTTGGTTGTGGTGCTGGAGAAGACTCTTGTGCATCCCTTGGACTGCAAGGAGATCAAACCAGTCAATCCTAAAGGAAGTCAACTCAATGGACATGGGATTTGAGCAAACTCCAGGAGAGAGTGGTGTGCTGCAATCCATGAGTTTGCAAAGAGTCACACATGACTTAATGACTAAACAACAACAACAAATATATATATTCAACTGTGTGAAAAGTAGGAATAGTGTCTTTTGTAACAATGTGTGTATGTGGATCTTGAATGTATTATGCTAAGTGAAATAAAGCAGACAAAGACTTTATGCTCTCACTTATATGTTGTGTCTAAAAATGTTTGATGCCATGGAAAAGAAGAGTATAATTGTGGCTGTCAGGGCCTGAGAGATAGGGAAAATATGGTGATGTTGGTCAAAGGGTATAAACTAGATATAGAATAAATTTATTCTGGTAATAAAATGAATATACAGCATCATAAATATAATTAACAACACAGTATTGTATACTTGAACTTCCCAGGTGGCACTAGTGGTAAAGAACCTGTTTGCCAATGCAGGAGATATAAGAGATTCAGGTTCAATCTCTGGGTTGGTAAGGTCCCCTGAAGGAGGGCGTGGCAACCCATTCCAGTATTCTTGCCTAGAGAATCCCAAGAACAGAGGAGCCTGGCAGGCTACAGTCCATAGGACTACAAAGAGTTGAACACAACTGAAGTGACTTAACACGCATTACACACTTGAAATGTTTGAAAGTACAGATTTTTAATGTCATCACCACAAAAATATGGCAAGTATGTGAAGGAATAAGGTGTTAACTTACCTTGTTGTGGTAATTATTTTACCAGATATACATACATGAAATTGCTACAGTTTACACCTTATGCTTACACATATGTCAATATAATATTGCAATTATTTGGGGGAAAAAATCTGTTTCTCTGGACTTGAGGGAGCTAGCTATATTTAACTGCTTAAGATAAAAACATTATGCTTTTTATTTTTCTTCTAATTATCAGAGGCACTCCAAAAGAAAATTTTATATAGTATAGTCTCTTTACTAAAACTGTGTTTATATTTTAATACAAAATATGGTCTGAGTAAGTAATATTCTGATTAAAAAGTCATTCAGAAATGCTACTGTTAGTTGTCTTGGGCATCATTCATAATAAGCAGGTGCTGTACAAGGATGTACCAAAAATGTTATGAAAATCATTCACCAGGCATATATGATAATTACATGTTTGAAAACTTAAGAGGAAAACAAATGTATGTGTAAGACTCGGTTATTTACAAAGTCTTACTGAGCAGCTTAGTAGGGAATCAATTTTGCATTTATGCATCAGCAATAGTTTCTAATCTCAAATTTGAATTAGACCTCCTGGAAACAAGAAAGAGAGATGGTATAAATTTGAATAATCCTTTAAAAAATCCATGGCTTATACACAGGGCTTCCCAAGTAGTGCTAGTGGTAAAGAACCTGCCTGTCAATGCAAGAGACATAAGAGACACTTGTTTGATCCCTGGGTTGGGAAGACCCAGGCGAGAAGTGGCAACCCACTCCAGTATTCTTGCTGGGACAATTCCATGAACAGATGATCTTGGTGAGCTACAGTCCACAGGGTCACACAGAGTCAGACACAACTGAAGCAACTGAGCATACACAGTGGAAAAGCAGTCTTTGTTAAACTTATCTCTGAGGAATCATCGACACTGGACTTACCAGAAAAATATATAAATCATCTGTTTTAAATATGTTCAAAGAACTGTAGGAAACCATATGTTAAAAATTAAAGTATGACAGTGATGTTTCACCAAATAGAGAATGTTGATAAAGAGAAATAATTTAATAAAAAAGAACCACGTACAAATTCTGAAATTGAAAAGTACAATAACTGAAATGAAAAGTTGATGAGGAGGGCCAAACAGCAAATTTTAATAGCCAAAAGAAAGAATTAGGGGATTTAGAGACAAGTCCATTGATATAAAATCTGAAGAATTGAAAGGAAAAGAGTCAAGAAAAATTATGAGCCTCAGGGCCTGTGAAACATAATCAAGAATATCAGCAAACGTATATTGGGAGTCACAAAAGAAAAGGAAAGAAATAGGCAAAATACTTGAAGAAGTGACAATCAGAAATTTTCCAATTGTAATGAAAAACATTAAATCAAGAAAGCTAATGGAATCAAAATATGATAAATTCAAAGATATCCATAGCTTTTGTATATTACTATCAAAATTCAGTTCAGTTCAGTCCTTCAGTCATGTCCAACTCTTTTCAACCCCATGGACTACAGCATGCCAGGCTTCCCTGTCCATCACCAACTCCCGGAGCTTGCTCAAAATCATGTCCATTGAGTCGGTGATGCCCTCCAACCATCTCATACTATCAAATTGTGGGACATTAAAGTCAAGGAGAATCTTGAAAGCAGGAGGAGACAAATAATTTAGGTACAAGGACTCCTGAATAAGATAAACAAGTGATTTTTCATCAGAAATCATGAAAGTCAGAATGCAATGAAGTGAGATATTCAATGTAATTAAAGAAAAAGACTGTAGGTTAAAGAATTCTATATGCTTATGGTGTTAGGAAGTGTAGCTTCATTCTTTTGCACACAGCTGTCCAGTTTTCCCAGTACCACTTATTGAAGAGGCTCTCTTTTCTCCATTGTATATTCTTGCCTCCTTTGCCAAACATAAGGTACCCATAGATAGGTGGGTTATCTCCAGGGTTTCTATCTTGTTCCATTGGTCCATATTTCTGTTTTTCAGCTAGTACCACACTTTCTTGATTAATGTAGCTTTGTAGTATAGTCTAAAATCAGGAAGTCTCATTCCTCCTGCTCCATTTTTCTTTCTCAAGATTGTTTTGGCTATTCAGAATCTTTTGTGTTTCATACAAATTAATTGTTTTGTTATAATTTTGTGAAAATGCCATCGGTAAGTTGATAGTGATTGCACTGAATCTGTGGATTGCTTTGGGTAGTACAGTCATTGCCACTTTATTGATTCTTCCAATCCAAGAACATCCTCAGAATGAGAGAAAATAATCCAAATGAAGCAAGTGACAAAGGATTATACTCCAAAATATACAAGCAGTTCATGCAGCTTAATAGCAGAAAAACAAACTACCCAATAAAAAGGGAGGGGGGCAGAAGACCTAAAAAGACATTTCTTCAAAGAAGACATAGAAATGGCCAACAGGCACATGGAAAGATGTTCAACATCACTCATTATTAGACAAATGCAAATCACTGGTCAGAAGGGCCATCATCAAAAAATGTACAAACAATAAATGCTGGAGAGGGTGTGAAGAAAAGGGAACACACTTGCACTGTTGATGGGGATGTAAACTGATACAACCACTATGGAGAACAGTATGAAAGTGAAAATGAAAGTTGCTCGGTCGTGTCCGACTCTTTGTGAATACATGGACTATATATAGTCCATGAACTTCTCCAGGCCAGAATACTGGAGTGGGTAGCCTTGCCCTTCTCCAGGGGATCATCCCGGACATAGGGAGAACAGTATGGAGATTCCTTTAAAAGCTAGGAATAAAACCACCGTATGACCCAGCAACACTATTACTGGGCATATACCCTGAGAAAACCATAATTCAAAGAGACACATGTACCCCTATGTTCAATGCAGCACTACTTACAATAGCTAGGACATGGAAGCAACCTAGATGTCCACTGACAGATGAATGGATAAAGAGTTGTGGTACATATATACAATGGAAGATAAACCATAAAAAGGAATGAATTTGAGTCGATTGAAATGAGGTGCATGAACCTATGCAGAGTCAAGTCAGAAAGAGAAAAACAAATACCATATATTAACACACACACACACACATATATATATGTAATCTAGAAAAATGGTACTGATTAACCTATTTGCAGGGCAAGAATACAGACACAGATGTAGAAAATGGACTTGGGGACACAGCAGGGCAACGAGAGGTGGAATAAATTAAGAGAGTAAGATTGATATATATACACTACCACGTTTAAAATATTAATAAATAGCTGGGGGGGGGATGAAAATAGCTAGTGGGAAGCTTCTACATAACACAGAGAGCTCAGCCTGGTGCTCTGTGATGACCTAGAGGGGTGGGATGGGAGGAAGGCTCAAGAGGGAGGGGATATATATATACATATATATAGTATACGTATATATATTTATATATATATGTAGTATATATATATGTATATATATACACACACACACTTAGAGCTGATTTACATTGTTGTATGGAGAAGGAAATGGCAACCCACTCCAGTGTTCTTGCCTGGAGAATCCCAGGGATGGCAGGGCCTGGTGGGCTGCCGTCTATGGGGCACACAGAGTCAGACATGACTGAAGCGACTTAGCAGCAGCATGCAGAAACCAAAAGAACATTGTAAAGTAATTATCCTCTAATTAAAAATAAATTTCAAAACATAGAAAGAAAAAGAAATAACAAAGAAACTGAGCTAATAAAAATAACCAGTACCATCGTGATATAACTACAAATTTTGTTTATGGCTTTTCTTTCTCTTTCAGACACTTATTAATCATTAATCCACATCTGCCCTGTGTACTTCCATCCACTGCTTTTCAGGAAATTAAGTCTTTCTCATATGGTTCTAGGAGGTTTCTTTAAGCTGTTACCTCTGACTCAGATCAACTGTCAGCACCACAGGTAAGGGAGCTCAAACATTCAGGTGGTCAACTGGTCAACTCCCAGTTGACCACCTGGGTCTTGAGTCATCACCTTGATGTGCTCATACCTCATATTCTATAAACAGAAATATCTCTGGCCAAATACACCATGGGAAATGCAACTTTCAAGTCAATCCCACCTACGTTACTTCTCTCCCATCATATACACTATGATTCTCCTATCACTATATGCTTCAGTTCAGTTTGGTTCAGTGGCTCAGTCATGTCCAACTCTTTGAGACCTCATGGATTGCACACCAGGCTTACCTGTCCATCACCAACTCCCGAAGTTTGCTCAAATTCATGTTCATCAAGTCAGTAATGCCATCCAACAATCGAATCCTCTGTCGTCCCCTTCTCCTTCTGCCTTCAATATTTCAATATTGGCAGCATTGGGGTCTTTTCTAATGAATCAGTTCTTTGCATCACATAGCCAAAGTATTGGAGTTTCAGCTTCAGCATCAGTCCTTCCAATGAATATTCAGGGCTGTTTTCCTTTAGAATGCACTGGTTTGATCTCCTTGCCATCTAAAGCACTCTCAAGAGTCTTCAACACCATGGTTTGAAAGCATAAGTTCTTTAGTACCCCACTTTCTTTATAGCCCTACTCTCATATCCATACATGACTACTGGCAAAACCATAGCTTTGACTAGACAGACCTTTTTCGGCAAAGTAATGTCACTACTTTTTAATATGCTGTCTATGTTGGTCATAACTTTTCTTCACTATATGCTTCAGTTCAGTTCAATTCAATTCAGTTGCTCAGTTGTGTCCGACTCTTTGTGACCCCAGGAACCACAGCAAGCCAGGCCTCCCTGTCCATCACCAACTCCTGGAGTTTACCCAAATTCACGTCCATCAAGTCAGCGATGCCATCCAGCCATCTCATCCTCTGTCATCCCCTTCTCATCTTCCCCCCAATCCCTCCCAGCATCAGAGTCTTTTCCAATGAGTCAACTCTTTGCATGAGGTGGCCAAAGTACTGGTGTTTCAGCTTCAACATCAGTCTTTCCAATGAACCCCCAGGACTGATCTCCTTTAGGATGGGCTAGTTGGATCTCCTTGTGGTCCAAGGGACTCTCAAGAGTCTTCTCCAACACCACAGTTCAAAAGCATCAATTCTTCAGCACTCAGCTTTCTTCACAGTCCAACTCTCACATCCATACATGACCACTGGAAAAAAACATAGCCTTGACTAGACGGACCTTTGTTGGTAAAGTAATGTCTCTGCTTTTTAATATCGTGTCTAGGTTGGTCATAACTTTCCTTCCAAGGAGTAAGCGTCTTTTAATTTCATGGCTGCACTCACCATCTGCAGTGATTTTGGAGCCCCAAAAAATAAAGTCTGACACTGTATCCACTGTTTCCCCATCTATTTCCCATGAAGTGA
>NW_011486895.1:153234-153723 GCF_000754665.1 Bison bison bison | reverse complement strand
CCAGCATTTATTGCTTGTAGACTTTTGGATCACAGCCATTCTGACTGGCGTGAAATGGTACCTCATAGTGGTTTTGATTTGCATTTCTCTGATAATGAGTGATGTTGAGCATCTTTTCATGTGTTTGTTAGCCACAGCAAAAGAGACACCGATGTATAGATCAGTCTTATGGACTCTGGTGGGGTGGGTGGGAGATTTGGGAGAATAGCATTGAAACATGTATAATATCATGTATGAAACGAGTCGCCAGTCCAGGTTCGATGCACGGTACTGGATGCTTGGGGCTGGTGCACTGGGACGACCCAGAGGGAGGGTAGGGGAGGGAGGAGGGAGGAGGGTTCAGGATGGGGAATGCGGGTATACCTGTGGTGGATTCATTTCGATATTTGGCAAAACTAATACAATATTGTAAAGTTTAAAAATAAAATAAATTTTAAAAAAAAGAAAAAAAAATCTTCATGACCAAGATAATCACGATGGTGTAATCAC
>NW_011486895.1:152023-153134 GCF_000754665.1 Bison bison bison | reverse complement strand
TAGTTGGATCTCCTTGTGGTCCAAGGGACTCTCAAGAGTCTTCTCCAACACCACAGTTCAAAAGCATCAATTCTTCAGCACTCAGCTTTCTTCACAGTCCAACTCTCACATCCATACATGACCACTGGAAAAAAACATAGCCTTGACTAGACGGACCTTTGTTGGTAAAGTAATGTCTCTGCTTTTTAATATCGTGTCTAGGTTGGTCATAACTTTCCTTCCAAGGAGTAAGCGTCTTTTAATTTCATGGCTGCACTCACCATCTGCAGTGATTTTGGAGCCCCAAAAAATAAAGTCTGACACTGTATCCACTGTTTCCCCATCTATTTCCCATGAAGTGATGGGACCAGATGCCATGATCTTAGTTTTCTGAAAGTTGAGTTTTAAGCCAACTTTTTCAGTCTCCACTTTCACTTTCATCAAGAGGCTTTTTAGTCATCTGCATATCTGAGGTTATTGATATTTCTCCCTGCAATCTTGATATATGCATCTGAATGCAAAGTTCCAAAGAATAGCAAGGAGAGATAAGAAAGCCTTCCTCAGCGATCAATGCAAAGAAATAGAGAAAAACAATGGAATGCGAAAGACTAGAGATCTCTTCAAGAAAATTAGAGATACCAAGGGAACATTTCATGCAAAGATGGGCTCAATAAAGGACAGAAATGATATGGATCTAACAGAAGCAGAATATTACACACAAGAACTGTACAAAAAAGATCTTCATGTTACCATCTTTCTAAATTCCATATACATGCGTTAGTATACTGTATTGGTGTTTTTCTTTCTGGCTTACTTCACTCTGTATAATAGGCTCCAGTTTCATCCACCTCATTAGAACTGATTCAAATGTATTCTTTTTAATGGCTGAGTAATACTCCATTCTGTATATGTACCACTGCTTTCTTATCCATTCATCTGCTGATGGACATCTAGGTTGCTTCCATGTCCTGGCTATTATAAACAGTGCTGCGATGAACATTGGGGTACACGTGTCTCTTTCCCTTCTGGTTTCCTCAGTGTGTATGCCCAGCAGTGGGATTGCTGGATCGTAAGGCAGTTCTATTTCCAGTTTTTTAAGGAATCTCCACACTGTTCTCCATAGTGGCTGTAC
>NW_011486895.1:151731-151923 GCF_000754665.1 Bison bison bison | reverse complement strand
TCTTGTATTAGAATTTTTTTTCTATTTCTAGATCTAAATGTGAAGAGAAATAATTTTAATTTTTTTTAAAGAAATGATAAGAGATACACTTATGATCTGAGCTTCCCTGGCAAGTCAGTGGTAAAGAATCTGCCTGCCAATTAAAGAGACACAATAGACATGGGTTCAATCCTTGGGTCAGGAAGATTCCTG
>NW_011486895.1:149503-151631 GCF_000754665.1 Bison bison bison | reverse complement strand
GGTGGGTGATGGAATTCCAGTTGAGCTGTTTCAAATCCTGAAAGATGATGCCATGAAAGTGCTGCACTCAATATGCTAGCAAATTTGGAAAACTCAGCAGTGGCCACAGGACTAGAAAAGGTCAGTTTTCATTCCAATCCCAAAGAAAGGCAGTGCCAAAGAATGCTCAAACTACCACACAATTGCACTCATCTCACATGCTAGTAAAGTAATGCTCAAAATTCTCCAAGCCAGGCTTCAGCAATACGTGAACCGTGAATTTCCAGATGTTCAACTGGTTTTAGAAAAGGCAGAGGAACCAGAGATCAAATTTCCAACATCCGCCTGGATCATGGAAAAAGCAAGAGAGTTCCAGAAAAACATCTCTTTTTGCTTTATTGACTATGCCAAAGCCTTTGACTGTGTGGATCACAATAAACCCTGGGAAATTCTGAAAGAGATGGGAATACCAGACCACCTGACCTGCCTCTTGAGAAACCTATATGCAGGTCAGGAAGCAACAGTTAGAAGTGGACATGGAACAACAGACTGGTTCCAAATAGGAAAAGGAGTATGTCAAGGCTATATATTGTCACCCTGCTTATTTAACTTATATGCAGAGTACATCATGAGAAACGCTGGGCTGGAAGCAGCACAAGCTGAAATCACTATATGCTTAGGTGAGTACAACTCATTAATCAATACCTTCAGAGTTTTTGCAGACATGTGCAGATTGGAGAAAATTTTGTGTAGTCTTCACACATCTCCTCAGCTGAAATCAAATAAAATGATGCCTTCCTGTTAGAGCTTTCATACCAATATGAACAAAAGGTGGAGATGGAAGGGGAGAGTGCAGTGCCAGCAGCCCAGCTCCAGCTGAATGGGTTTGAATCCTGACTCTGGCACCTACTAGTGGGGAAGCCTCAGGAAAGCACTTAGCACTTCTGAACCTTGTTTTCTCTTTTTAAATAAAGAAGGCAGAATGAGTTATTTTAGGATTTAAGATCACAATCTATGCAATATATATAAATATTTCCCCTTGGAGAAATGTTTCACACACACACACATACACACTTTGGCCAGGCATGGAATTCCCAACGAGAAATGCATTTATTACAAAAATGCAAAGTCACTGTCCCATGGTCTTCTAACTTCAATGGTGCTATTAGTAGTGCTATCTTATCTGATACTTTACCTAGTAAATACCTAGTTCTTTAAATCTAGCAACTTGTTCATTCAATTCTGGATGTTTTTTCTTTATTATTCTTTAAATAAGTTCTTCCTTTTGGGATAATGGTTCTCTCTGTAGAACAGTCAGGCAGATACTTGGCCAATCCACTGGGTAACTGTCTGCCTTTCCTCTTAGATTTGTCCCTTTTCCCATAAAGAAATCCTCCCCATCGTGCTTTTATATAATTAAAGAGCTGATTAAGTAGAAAGATTTATTATTTTCAGGGCAAGAAGGCAAAATATTATAAGCTTGCTGCTGCTAAGTCACTTCAGTCATGTCTGACTCTGTGTGACCCCATGGACGGCAGCCTACCAGGCTCCCCTGTCCCTGGGATTCTCCAGGCAAGAACACTGGAGTGGGTTATTACAAGCTTAAATCTATAAATACAATAAAATCACAAAACTTCTGTTTGTGTGTGGGGGTCTGTGTGTGTGTGTGTGTGTGTGTGTCTGTTTGTGTATGTGTCAAGCTTATCTTAAAATGCACAGGATTATAAAGAGACAGGATAATTTTGGAGAAGAAATGGAGATACACTCCCTAACAATTACCAAAGCTATTATAAAGCTAGGGTAATTAAGATAGAATGGGATATTAGCATAAGAATAGACAAATAAACCAATGAAATAGAAAAAAGAACTCAGAAACAGGACTTGAAAAATTACACAAGAGCTTTAGAAATCAGAGGGGAAAAGATGAACTTTTCAATAAGGGATGCAGGGACTCTCAAAGTGGCAAAATTATAGCAATAATAATAATAATAACAACAAAAATACTTATTTGCTTTCACCATTAACAAATTAACTGAAAGTAGATTAAAAATCTAAATGTGAAGAGAAATAATTTTAATTTTTTTTAAAGAAATGATAAGAGATACACTTATGATCTGAGCTTCCCTGGCAAGTCAGTGGTAAAGAATCT
>NW_011486895.1:146658-149403 GCF_000754665.1 Bison bison bison | reverse complement strand
AGAATCTGCCTGCCAATTAAAGAGACACAATAGACATGGGTTCAATCCTTGGGTCAGGAAGATTCCCTGGAGGAGGAAATGGCAACCCACTCAGTATTCTTGTCTGAAAAATTCCAGAACAGAAGAGCCTGGTGGGCTACAGTCCACGGGGCCACAAAGAGTCAGACACAACTAAGCAACTGAGCCCCCCCACACACACACTTATGATCTAGAAATAGAAAAAAAATTCTAATACAAGACACAAAATTAACCAACAATAAAGAAAAGCAAAGTAATAAATTTGGCTTCATTAAAACAAAAAATCTAAACAAAAGAACAAAAGTTATCCTGTAAAAGGTTAAGGTAAAAGCCACATGTTGGAGTTAGATAATGAAGTGTAGAGATAGAGGCAATGCATTTATCAGCACGACCATCTGTCCGGTCAACCGGGAACAGTTCTGATATACATCAATTGCCCTAGTGTAATTGTTATTAACCATGTTTTCAATCTGAGGAGGCCTTAAAAATAGCTGAGAAAAGAAGTGAAAGGCAAGGGAGAAAAGGAAACATATATCCATCTGAATGGACAGTTCCAAAGAATAGCAAGGAGTGGTAAGAAAGCCTTCCTAAGTGATCAATGCAAAGAAATAGAGAAAAACAATAGAATGGAAAAGACTCGAGATCTCTTTAAGGAAATTAGAAATACCAAGGTAACATTTCACACAAAGATGGGCACAATAAAAGACAGAAACAGTATGGACCTAAAAGAAGCAGAAGATATTAAGAAGAGGTGGCAAGAATACACAGAAGAACTATACAAAAAAGATCTTAATGACCCAGATAGCCATGATGATGTGATCACTCACCTGGAACCGGACATCCTGGAGTGTGAGGTCAGGTGGGCCTTGGGAAGCATCACTATGAACAAAGCTACTGGAGGTGATGGAATTCCAACTGAGCTATTTCAAATCCTAAAAGATGATGCTGCACTCAATATGCCAACAATTTTGGAAAATTCAGCAGTGGCCACAGGATACAAAAAAATCAGTTTTCAATCAAATCCCAAAGAAAGACAATGTCAACGAATGCTCAAACTACTGCACAATTGCACTCATTTCACATGCTATCAAAACAATGCTCAAAATTCTCCAAACCAGGCTTCAACAGTATGTGAACTGAGAAATTCCAGATGTTCAAGCTGGATTTAGAAAAGGAAGAGGAACCAGAAATCAAATTGCCAACATCCGATGGATCATAGAAAAAGCAACAGAATTCCAGAAAAACATCTACCTCTGTTTCATTGACTATGCTAAAGCCTTTGACTGTGTGGATCACAACAAACTGTGGGAAAATGTTAGAGAGATGAGAATACCAGATGACCACACCTGCCTCCTGAGAAACCTGTATGCAGGTCAGGAAGCAACAGTCAGAATTAGACATAGAACAACAGACTGGTTTCAAATTGGGAAAGGAGTACATTAAGGCTGTATATTGTCACCCTGCTTATTCAACTTATATGCAAAGCACATCATGTGAAATGCTGGGCTGGAAGAAACACAAGCTGGAATCAAGATTGGTAGGAAAAAAAATCAATAACTTCAAATAAGTAGATGACACCCCCTTATGGCAGAAAGTGAAAAGGAGCTCAAGAGCCTCTTGATGCAAGTGAAAGAGAAGAGTGAAAAAGCTGTCTTAAAACTCAACATTCAAAAAACTAAGATTATGGCATCTGGTCCCAAGACTTCATGGTAAATAGATGGAGAAACAATGGAAACAGTGGAAGACTTTATTTTCTTGGGCTCCAAAATCACCGCAGATGGTGACGGCAGCTATGAAATTAAAAGACGCTTACTCCTTGGGAGAAAAGCTATAACAAACTCAGACTCCATATTAAAATGCAGAGACATTACTTTGCAGACAAAGGTCCATATAGTCAAAGCTATGGTTTTTCCAGTAGTTATGTATGGATGTGAGAGTTGGATCATATAGAATGTTGAGTACCTAAGAATTGATGCTTTTGAACTGTGGTATTGAAGAAGACTCTTGAGAGTCCCTTGGATTACAAGGAGATCCAGCCAGTCCATCCTAAGGGAAATCAGTCCTGAATATTCATTGGAAGAACTGATGCTGAAGCTGAAATTCCAATACTATGGCCATGTGACGCAAAGAACTGATAAAGACCCTGATGCTGGGAAAGATTGAAGGCAGGACAAGAAGAGGACAACAGAGGATGTGATGGTTGGATGGCATCACCAACTTGATGGACACAAGTTTGAGCATGCTCTGGGAGTTGGTGATGCACAGAGAAGTCTGGTGTGCTGTAGTCCATGGCATCACTAAGAGTCAGACATGACTGAGTGACTGAACTGAACATCACTCTCAGAAGATACCTCAGTTCAGTTCAGTCGCTCAGTCGTGTCTGACTCTTTCCGACCCCATAGATGCAGCACACCGGGCTTTCCTGTCCATCACAAACTCCCAAAGCTTACTCAAACTCATGTTCATTGAGTCCGTGGTACCATCCAATCATCTCATCCTCTGTCATCCCCTTCTCCTCCTGCCTTCAATCTTTCCCAGCACCAGAGTCTTTTCCAATGAGTCAGCTCTTCGCATCAGGTGGCCAAAGTACTGGAGCTTCAGTATCAGTACTTCCAATGAATATTCAGGACTGATTTCCTTTAGGATGGACTGGTTGAATCTCCTTGCTGTCCAAGGGACTCTAAAGAGTCTTCTCCAACACCACAGTTCAAAAGCATCAATTCTTCA
>NW_011486895.1:136114-146558 GCF_000754665.1 Bison bison bison | reverse complement strand
GTCATAACTTTCCTTCCAAGAAGTAAGTGTCTTTTAATTTCATGGCTGCAATCACCATCTGCAGTGATTTTGGAGCCCAGAAAAATAAACTCAGCCACTATTTTCACTGTTTCCCCACCTATTTGCTATGAAGTGATGGGACCAGATGTCATGATCTTAGTTTTCTGAATGTTGAGCTTTAAGCCAACTTTTTCACTCTCCTTTTTCACTTTCATCAAGAGGCTGTTTAGTTCTTCACTTTCTGCCATAAGGGTGGTGTCATCTGCATATCTGAGGTTATTGACATTTATCCCAGCAATCTTGATTTCAGCAAATCTCTTATGCTGATAATAAATGTGGTGTGGTAAACAGAGAGTAACAGTTGTAGTTGAATATGTGTCAAATCCCTGCTTTAGTATTTTAAGAAGCAACTCTCAAAGTCCAAGTCAAGCCCCTCAAGTCCACTGAAACTTGGATTTTCCTCTCCATGGGACAAGAGGAATAAAGCTGACCTGTGGATTTCCTGTATGTGTTGGAAGCAATATATGTAAGCTACCTGCCTGCAGTATGAGCTCAAATGTTTCCACTGACCTCCTCAGTGGATTTGGGTGCTTTTCCTCTTACCCCTACTCCACTACTGACCAGACTAGGCATCTGGCTTCCTGATGGTATTAATGATAAACTCATATAGGATGCCTCTTCTACAGACTTGGGGCTTTGGAGAATGATATAAGAGTGCTGCCCACTGCCCCCACCCCCACCCGAGTCTGCAGCTCCAGAACCAACACCAGAGGCTGGGTGTAAAACTGAGTGAGGGAAAGGGTGACTGAGTGAGGTGACTGAGAATGAATAAAGGATTGGGAAAGAGAGTGGATAAGAGATTGAGAGAGAGAGAGTAAGGGAGAAAGAGAGGTCTTTCTTGGCCCCTTGAAGGACAGCAAAGATAACTAAGTCCTCCAGACCCTCAGAATTGAGACTACAGTCCACAAAGGAACCAACAGGTGAAGTGAGGGCACTCAGGGAAAATGAGGTTAATTACATTGAACCCTGAGTGGAACCTATAGTGTCAGTCCCGAATGTGTACCTCCAAAGGTATTAGAGTTGTACCTGAGGGCCTGACCATGGGCCTTCTCCATCAGCCAAGAACCCCTCCTGCAGGGGCTCCTTGGGGCCTAAGAGAAAGGGAGGAAGTTCCCACAGGCAAAGATGGGAGGGCTTAGCCCCTTTCAGCAGGTAAAGGAGGTGAAGGAGATGTTGATCTATACCCAGGGCCAGATTGGGTATTTTGGATCCATTTCATAGATGAGAAGGCAGTGATTCAGGGAGATTAGGTAACTAACCAAGGCTATACATGCAGCCAGTAAGACATCAAGGTTACAGCTCATGCAAAGATCATGCTCCCTACATTCAATGGGCTGTAGAAGAGGAAAAGACCCTTGGGTGGAGAACACTGTGGAAGGAATCAGAGAGAGGAGCCACTGTCAGCTGCTTGAGTGAACAAATAGATTCTCTTTATGCAGTACAACCTTGCCTTGCTCTCAGGTAGGCTCTTTAGCTGGAACATGTATGGGTAGTAAGTGTAAACAGTTCTAAAAACCAATTAATAGCTACTATTACAGAATGCCAGATGAGAAGAGGGGCATTGAAGACATTTTACACTTGATGCTTACACAAGCCCTAGCAGGTACTGCCCATTCCATTTTACACACAAGGGCACCAAGGCTCAGCCGATAGGTGGCATGTCCAAGATCACACAGCTGGCAAGCAGGGCTTGAACTCAGGCTGCACACCTCCAGAGACTTTTCATGTTCCAGCAACCCATGCCACCTCTCTACATGTTAGCTTCACCTTATGTTCACAAATCATTCACAATAGAAGTGATCCTCAAGAAAGTCCACGAGAAACCCACAGCCAGGAGCCAGGTCATCCCTCACCCCAAAGAAAATCTAAATGGGAGAATTTCTTGATGGTCCAGTGGTTAGGACTTGGTGCTTTCACTGCCAGAGCCAGAATCAATCCCTGGTTGGGGGACTAAGATCCTGCAAGCCATGTAGCACAGGCGAAAAGAAAGAAAGAAAATCTGTATGAGAAACCATAGGAAAATCTGCTGAAGACACGAGCTCCTCTCCCTGTGGCGACTGGAGCCATGTCCTTCTACAGCAGCTCTCAACTCTCCAGAGCTTCTGGGGCAGCCAGATTCTGCCAGTGCCCACTCGCCCAGCTTATTACTCACTTTTACTTCCAAGCCCCAGAGCCTCTCCCTCTGTTTGAGAAAATGCCCACAGTGTGAGCCCTGGAGGAAGACCTCAGCCCCTCCTCAGAAGCTCATAGCCACAGCCTGACTTCCCCAGACTCCTAGGTAGCCAGAGAGGTGGATCAGAGCTGGAGGCTTGCAGACACCCCATCCACACTCTGCCCTGGGGGCCTGGCCCTGTGCTGGGCCCAGGTGGGCTGCAGGCTGTAACGGGCCTGGTTACAGCCTTCCTTCCTCACTCCTACTCAGGAACGATGGCCAGGAACCATTTAATAAAATGCTTTTCTTCTTCCAATCAGCAAAGTCTTTGCTGCTTTCAGCTAAAAATCTTCCTTCACGCACTCATTTATTCATTTATTCATTCACTCACCAAATATCCATTGGTCCCCTGGGATCCACAAGCTCCTGAGTAATCCCCACTACTCACTGCTGGGTGACTGCAGAGGAGCAATTTTCTTTTTGTGCTCAATTTCCTTACCTATAAAATAAGAATAATTATCACCAGTAGCTCATAGTACTGCTCTAAGATTTAAATGAGTTACCATATGCCTGGGGCACAGTAGGCTGTATGTATTAATACTAGTTAATGTTATTGTTATCATCATCATCATTGTCATTATTATTATTATAGCCACAACTACCACAAAGGGCCAGGCACACATGTGGGCTTTGGAAAGTAAGTACCACCAGGGCCTTAATCCCAAGAAGCAGAAAATCTGACTGTGAAACAGGCCAGACATGTGACCACAATGGCAGATGGTCAGTGTTGTGGAAGGGAAAAAACAAGAGGGGGTTGCTCCATGGAGGGGTCAAATTTGCATCTGAGAGGATCTATCCCAACAGAGGACCAAAAATCTTTCCCTCACTAACCAGTCTAAGATGGACCAATACCACCCCATTTTTTTTTCTGTATTCTTTCAAAATACAAACATTCAGGGGGCAGGGAAGGAGGGTCAGGGTGGAAGAAGGGTGTCTCTTGATGTCCTCCCTTCTGAAAAGAGGATACACAGCAGCTACTGTCAAGGGCGAGAGGTGAGAACATCTCCAAGAGGCAGAGAAGGGAGGTGGGGAATAGTGGGAATCCCCAGCAAACTCCTGATTTTGCTGAGGGGGTTGTCATCCAGGGCCAGCTGCCTACCAGCCCTGGGCCAGAACGTGACCCTGAATTTTGATCAGAGACGAAGCCCCACAGCCACCCGGGCAGGGACCCAGCAGAAGAAAATGAAAAACTCACTTGGGGAGGTATGCCTTCCACTAGTCCTCACTGAGCTCACCCCCTCTCCCCCCACCACCACGTCATCAGCATCACCCCAGGGCACATGGGGGAGGACACTGTCTTGAGGGGCTGTGGGATAGGAGAAAGCAGCTCTCTGAGGAGCCCAGATTGTGGCGAGGAGCAGTTTCTCTGTTTTGGTCTTGTTTTCTTGGGTCCAGGGGTTCCTCCCCTCACTGTCTTCTTTCTTCCTATCCTCCCCTAGGTTTCCAGGATCCTCACACTGTCCCCAGGTGGTCTGCAGTCCCCTCTATCATAGCCCTTCCAAATGGACATCTGCCAAAATACCTCCTTGAAGCAGCCAGTAGTCTATGCCACCTCTTTCCCCTCTACACAATGGTTTATCACAAGCTGATCCTGGCTTTCTCATCCAACCCATTCATGCCCTTGCTCCAGGACCCAGCTCAGGTGCCAGGCCCCTCAATGGGTTGGATGAGGAAGCCAGGACCAGCTTGAGAAAAGCTTGCAACCCCAGGATTTCCTATGGCCAGTCATGAGGAAGGTGGAAAGGTGGGATAGGTGTGTGCATGGAGAGGGTGGGGCTGGGGGACACGGATGCAGAGCCAGCCCATTGGAACTTGTTCCTGTTGGTGGTGGGTGGTGGACCCTGAAGATCTGCCATCGTGTAGACGGGAAAGAGGTGGCAGTAGAATTTTCCTCTGTTTTCTCCCTCTTATACGTCCTCTCTTTTGTGTCTATAGCACTCTGTTCTTACCACATTCCGCGTGGATACTAGTGGGCCACACTCAAAAAAATTTTCAAATGTAACAAAAATAATCCAAATGCACTGCTTATTTCTCACTGAGAAATGATGATTTCACTGGACATTGAACAAACATCCAGGACATAACCACAAACCACATGACAGAAACAGAAAAAGTCCCCTTCTTACTTCTATTCTTTCCCATAAATTCCTCCCCCTCCCAGCCTTGTCATCTTGCCTCTTCTTTTTCCTACATTGCCCTTCGCAGTCCAGTTCATCTTAGCTCTCAGCAACCTCCACTCCTCACCCAGCAGACAGTCTCAGCAGCTCTCCAGAGCATGAACGCGCATGCGCGCCCACACATTCTGCAAAGCAAGTGTCCCCCTTATTCCACTACTCTCTGTCCTTGAGACTGTATGGTGACGGCTCAAAAGGGGTTTGAGTGGAGAGGGAGACGCATGCCCCAGAATTCCCTTGGTTCCGGATTTGTTCCACAAGTGGGAGAAATGTGGTTTTCATCAACAAAGCAGTCATTTTCACTAGGGTCTATTTTGATAAGAAAATAAGATTTGTGTCCAAATCGTCACATTTTTAAATGATTTATGTTAATCAGTTCTCCTATGGCTGTGAGCTCGGCTGAGACGGGTCCTTCCTTCCTTTCCCTGCACACTCAGAACCACGTGGAGGTAGGTGGTACAGGATCCAACCCAGAGGCCCACACACCAACCCCAGCGTCAAGTCCCTGTCCCACCACCACTGTGATTGTCCTCGTCACTACTGCAGTTTCTGGTCACAGTAAATATGCCCTGAACTAAAGGAAACAGTGGTTGGGCTGCGGGTATTTGTTAACCTAGTGCCTTGAATGGAGGAAGGAGTATCTCCCAGAAACTTCCATATTCATGACTTCGATGTTGTTTGTTCTGCCAATAGTGCAGCCCAGCCACAAAGAAAGGGGAGAGGGTAATTCACACCTTCCTCAAGAGTCAATCCTGAATCTTTATTTATGCAAAGTCTTGCGGGGGGGGGGGTGGGGCGGATCATCAGACCCAGCCCACTTGGGGACCCAGCTTTAACTCCAGCTTCCTAGGCAATGAACATTGGTGCCAGGGGAGGTGAGCAAACAGGCCCACAGGCCATGGTCTCCCAGCAGGCAGACAGCAGGTGTCCCGGAGCAGTCCTTGGAGGAACATGAATAATGATAAAGCCCAAAGAAGAGCCTAGTGATTTCTCTCTGTGACAACAGTCTGCAACGCCTGTCACATGCACTATTCATCAAACAAGTAACTCCCCTGTGCCTCGTGTGAAAGGCCTCCCATGACACATTGCTTTTATTCTAGAGTATGCCTGGGGAGTGTGACAGGTGGCAAGATCTAAGAATATCCTCATCTGCCTTCTAAAATGAGATCGAAAGGGGCCCAGCAGGGGAGTCCTGTGCTGAAATATTATTATTATCAATTATAGTGACACTTTCTGACAGTACAGTGCTTTGTGTTATTTCAAAGCCTGATAACATCTGCTCTTTTCTTTGGCCCTCACCAGGTCACTTTGCAAAACAAGGGCTGTGATCCTCTACCTCTGCCGAGATAGGGAACTGGATTTGGACTTGGACTTCAGAGGCTGGGCTGAGGCCACATGGAGGCAGTGGCCTCAATAGTCTGGGTCTGCCTGGTGCCCTCATGACATGTGGTACAGCCTATGGTCCAGGGAGCAAGAGCAGGAGGGAGGGAGCTGATGCCCAGTGCTTGGGCACTCCCAGCTTTGCTTGGCTGCTGTTTAAGATGGGGAGTTTGCCTCACTGCTCTGCATATGGTCACCACTTTCCTCCTGGCATAAGGGGCACACATGCTAGTGTGTCCTGAATTGTGAGTGTCTGTAAGAACTTACATATGGTGAAAATGTGTTCCAAGAACTTTTAAAATATTTATGTTGTTTGATCCAGTCATTACATTTCTGGGAATGCATCCATAACAGAGGAAAGAGAGCAGCCTTGAACTTCACATGTATCAGGGTTCACATCCTGACTCCATATTCACTTACTTGTCAAATGGGAGCGTTACCTGCCCTCCTCTTATCTCCAACTCTCTCGATTGTGAATCAAGAGTCACAAGTCCAATGGACAGTGCTGAAACACAATGGTCACTCCATACTGACCAATGTTATGAATACAGAAAAACCACATTCACAAAGATGCTTTCACAGGTGTATTTAGAGAGTAGAAAAATCAGAAAAAATTAAATGGTGCAAAAATAGGGAGATTCATCCCAGAAATTTAGAGTTTAATTAGATGCGAATTTTTAGTAGATGCCACAAACATGGTGAACTTCCAAGGCCAAGGAGCCTGACCTACTGGCCAGAATTTGAAACCTGGGACACAACCAAGGGACAGAAAGGCCTCTGAGCAGAGGTGAGGGTGAAAAGACAGAGCTGAGTTGTTCATATATTTTATGATCTGATTACAGTGAGAAAGAAGAAGCAAGTCCAGCTCTCTACAAGCAGGGTGCCCAATATCAGCCCATCAGTGTCCTACTAGAGTCACATCCAATTTAGCATTTGCCCTGAGTTTATTAATGAAATCTTATTACTAGTAGTTGTATTCAAATAATCCAAGATAAATTTTCAGACTGCCATTTTACATCTCAAGCTTCTGCTAAGGTCTGTTAAGTAGCATTTACAATGAACATGCACAGAGCTTTTCCACCAGCAGCTGAAAGGTGATGGGAATAAGTCCTATGTAAACATCTCCCTTTCAAGGATAGAATGCCAGGTCACTGTTCCCATGCGAAAGCTCACTCAAACATAAGCCCTTAGGGACAGTTAATTGCTCCTGGCCACTGGGGTGATAGAAATATCCAAGGATACCACTCCTGCTCCAGGGGGGCCCGTGGTCAGTCATCCTCAGGCTGTGGCATGCAGCACCCCATGAACACGTGGGAGAGTGAAGCTGAGGACTCCAGCTGTGACGCATGCACAGAGGACCTTGAAGTCTCTGCTACAGTGTTTGTCAGGCAGCCATTTACTTGCTTTATTATTCTGTAACACTTTCAAAAAAATTTTTTCAATAAGCACTTTCAGTAGAAATAAGCTCAAAGGAACTCATTCAAATTTACTGAAAATTAAGTACTGAATTTCTCCTTCTGAAGGAAGTTGGTAATAGATATGCACATTAATTTGCACCAAATGTCAACATTTACCATGAGAACCCTGGAAACTCAAAGCCCCAAACTTAAAAGAAAGGGATCAACTTTTAATCCAAAGTTCAAAGTCTTGTGTGTATGTGTGCTTTAACACTGTGCCATGTGATGATGACTAAACCCCACGATTGTAGGATGTACCACTCTATCTGTTATGCATGACTTTTATTTTTTTTAATGTAAGTATAACTGCATTTTTATATAGCTGGTTTCTTTGTTTTTATTTAATTTCATATTAAAGTATACTTGATTTGCAAGTATACTATCGTATTAGTTTCAAGTAGTACAGCATAGCAATTCAGAATATGTATATTCTCTTCAGATTCTCTTCCCTTGTAAATTATTATTAAAACAAGACATTGAGTATAATTCCCTGTGCTATACAGTAGGTCCTTATTGGCTATCTATTTTATATATAGTAGTTGCTATTTAGTGCTCAGTCGTGTCTGACTCTTTGCAACCCCATGGTCTGTCCATGGAATTTTCTAGGCAAGAATACTGGAGTGGGTTGTCATTCCCTTCTCCAGGGGATCTTCCCCACCCAGGATTGAACCCCGGTCTCATGCATTGCAGGCAGACTCTTTACCATCTCTGCTACTAGTGAAGCCCATATTTAGTAGTGTGTACATGTAAATCCCAAACTCTTAATTAGCATGACTTTTTATTTACATCCGCAGATATGCTCTAGAATGTATTTCTTTTGTTTTAATGAAGTGATTGATGTGTAGTTACAAAACGTAAAGTGATAGTTGACTTCATCAGCAAAAAAAAACATCACACACAATGAAATGATGCCAGGTTTACACACTGTCCTTAGATGCCTCCAGTGGAAACTATTTCATTTCAGTAATGGTCTTTATTTTCTCATCAATCTAGGGAATCAACATCAAGCTTTTGTAAGTTCATTCATCAAAGGTGAAACATTTGACATTATTATGACTGTTATTATAAATCAGTTTAAAGGTTCAATGCTGAAAATGAAATAATTGTTTTGCAATGATTACATGATTGAAAAATTTTAGTAGCACACAGTACATGGTACAAAAACAAGATTCTTACTAAATTAAAAAAAGTGTAGCAAAATATATTTGGAATAAATTGTATTCTACATATAATTGACGGAGAAGGCAATGGCACCCCACTCCAGTACTCTTGCCTGGAAAACCCCATGGACGGAGGAGCCTGGTGGGCTGCAGTCCGTGGGGTCGCTAAGAGTCGGACGTGACTGAGCGACTTCACTTTCACTTTTCACTTTCATGCATTGGAGAAGGAAATGGCAACCCACTCCAGTGTTCTTGCCTGGAGAATCCCAGGGACAGGGGAGCCTGATGGGCTGCTGTCTCTAGGGTCGCACAGAGTCAGACACGACTGAAGCGACTTAGCAGCACATATAATTGATAATTGCATTCGAGAAAGCTGCACTATTTTATTCAAATAGAAAACACAGTTTTCACATTTAAAATACTTTTATACATACATAGAGAGATGGATTTCAAAATGATTATAATAAAACTGACATAGAAAACAAAAAATCACCAGATTACTCCTTTACTTTCTCTCTTTGTGTTCTATTATCAAGCTGATATTAGAAGTATTTGAAACTTCAAAGAACTACTTTGTGAACCAGCATAAATGGCTGAGTGATACTACACCTTTCTTCAAATGAGTCCATGAAAGTCTAGTTGCATTTAGATCAGAAGTATTCAAAGAAATACACACACACACACACACACACACACATACACACAAATTTGCTTTGAGACTTTTATCAAAATTTAATTTTTGGAAACAAACAGGAATCCATTGAAATTTGTTCCTTTCAAACATGAGCTTAACAAAATAAGCAATTAAAAGCTCAAGTTGTATATGAGGTTTTATATAAAATAATAAATTGTACTCTGTAATAGCTTCCCTGGTGGCTCAGATGTTAAACCATCTGCCTGGAATGAGGGAGACCTGGGTTCGATCCCTGGGTCGGGAAGATCCCCTGGAGAAGGAAATGGCAGCCCACTCCAGTACTCTTGCCTGAACAATCCCATGAAGGGAGGAGCCTGGTAGGCTACAGTCCGTTGAGTTGCAAAGAGTAGGACTGAGCAACTTCACTTTCACTTTCACTTTCAATATTTCAACTCTTAGGGAGAATCTTTTAATAGAACTGTTTTTATTGCATAAATTTATGCTCTAAATTGTAATAAAATAAAATCAAGAAAGCCCATGATTTCACAGCATCTAAATTTAGCAAAATCTTCAAAAAATCATACAGATAACATAAAAAGTTTCTTTAAAGAAAGTGCTCATAGAGGAAGCTATGAGATAATTCCTACTGACATATTTGGGCTAACATATTTTTCCATAAAATACAATTTTTAAAAAATTGCATGTAATCTTGTGGACAAAAAAAAAAAATTACCACACTGAAAATTACATTCTTTAGAACAATACCAGGAACAATGTACTAGAAAAAATAAATGGCTAAAAACTAGATGAACAGCAGTCAAATTTTAAAATCAAATTTAAGATAAAGTCAAGCAATAATTTATAACAATTGATATTTCATCAAAAAAGTTCTTTTAAAGAATGTATACAAAAAAGAGGGACTATATGTATATGTGTTGCTGATTCACTTTGCTGTACAGCAGAGACTGACACAGCAGTATAAATCAACTCTACTACAATTTTTTTAATGTATTTTGCCACTTTATTTTAAATTATGTTTAGATAAGATGTCCATGTCTAAACAACTATTATGCAATGCAACAACTACTCCATACTGTTACTTTATGATGTTGGTTGTAGGATAAGCATAATTCTACTGTACATTAGGTATTCTGAGGCATCCATTATTTACATAACTATTAAATCTATTGTCAGTCTCATTTTTTTTTTATAATTTTATTTTATTTTTAAACTTTACATAATTGTATTAGTTTTGCCAAACATCAAAATGAATCTGCCACAGGTATACATGTGTTCCCCATCCTGAACCCTCCTACCTCCTCCCTCCCCATACCATCCCTCTGGGTCGTCCCAGTGCACTAGCCCCA
>NW_011486895.1:135050-136014 GCF_000754665.1 Bison bison bison | reverse complement strand
AGACGTGTCTCTTTCCCTTCTGGTTTCCTCAGTGTGTATGCCCAGCAGTGGGATTGCTGGATCGTAAGGCAGTTCTATTTCCAGTTTTTTAAGGAATCTCCACACTGTTCTCCATAGTGGCCGTACTAGTTTGCATTCCCACCAACAGTGTAAGAGGGTTCCCTCTTCTCCACACCCTCTCCAGCATTTATTATTTGTAAACTTTTGAATCGCAGCCATTCTGACTGGTGTAAAATGGTACCTCGGTGTGGTTTTGATTTGCATTTCTCTGATAATGAGTGATGTTGAGCATCTTTTCATGTGTTTGTTAGCCATCTGTATGTCTTCTTTGGAGAAATGTCTATTTAGTTCTTTGGCCCATTTTTTGATTGGGTCATTTGTTTTTCTGGAATTAAGCTGTAGGAGTTGCTTGTATATTTTTGAGATTAGTTGTTTGTCAGTTGCTTCATTTGCTATTATTTTCTCCCATTCTGAAGGCTGTCTTTTCACCTTGCTAATAGTTTCCTTTGATGTGCAGAAGCTTTTAAGGTTAATTAGGTCCCATTTGTTTATTTTTGCTTTTATTTCCAATATTCTGGGAGGTGGGTCATAGAGGATCCTGCTGTGATGTATGTCAGAGAGTGTTTTGCCTATGTTCTCCTTTAGGAGTTTTATAGTTTCTGGTCTTACGTTTAGATCTTTGTGGCCAAATTGCTCCCCCAGGCACAACGGCTTAGTTGCTGACTCAGTGGCTAGAAGCACAGTGCTATTTCTCATTGCTTACTGTCTACTTACATGAAATTAAAAGATGCTTACTCCTTGGAAGGAAAGTTATGACCAACCTAGATAGCATATTCAAAAGCAGAGACATTACTTTGCCAACAAAGGTCCGTCTAGTCAAGGCTATGGTTTTTCCAGTGGTCATGTATGGATACGAGAGTTGGACTGTGAAGAAAGCTGAGCGTCAAAGAATTGATGCTTTTGA
>NW_011486895.1:131262-134950 GCF_000754665.1 Bison bison bison | reverse complement strand
CAACCAGTCCATTCTGAAAGAGATCAGCCCTGGGATTTCTTTGGAAGGAATGATGCTAAAGCTGAAACTCCAGTACTTTGGCCACCTCATGAGAAGAGTTGACTCATTGGAAAAGACTCTGATGCTGGGAGGAATTGGGGCCAGGAGGCGAAGGGGACGACAGGGGATGAGATGGCTGGATGGCGTTGCTGACTCGATGGACGTGAGTCTGAGTGAACTCCGGGAGATGGTGATGGACAGGGAGGCCTGGTGTGCTGCGATTCATGGGGTCACAAAGAGTCGGAAACAACTGAGCGACTGAACTGAACTGTCTGCTTAGTGTGTATTATGTGCCAGGAGCCACACAAATAACCTGACAAATGTTATATCTCAGTTATCACAGTCCCCAACTTAGAAACAAGGGAAATGAAACTCAGAAGGCTTAAATTCCTATGCCAGGACCTCATGAGCAGAAAATGGGCTCCATTTATCATGACCTATGAAGTCCCCATGATATTGTACTGTCCTTCATCCCTAGAACACAAAACCTTTAAAGCCCACTTAAATTTACAGTGTCTCGTACCATTCATTTATTTCTTTTTCATGCTTTTCTTTTTTTAATCTTAACTCTTCTGTTATAAATTATTTTTGTCAAAATGGAAAATATTAGTTTTGCTTTTCTGATCTTACATACATAGTCCTCCTTGAAAGTGGGGGTTTTGCCTTCTTCAATACAGCTGTGATGAACAGGAGAGATCATGGGCCACTGTACATTATAAACACTGGCCAACACATTACTCAGTGAAATTTTGTTGCACTAACACTAACATGAAGTGTAGATGGTATGATCAAGGGATATAGAAAAGAAAGAAACAACCATGAACTGAATTTCTCAAGTCTTCATTGATGAATGGAGCTTATTATTTGTCCATGTGGTCAGTCTCTCTCAGAGGCTGGAAATTTACCTTCTGATAACTGGGAATCACCAATTGATATCTGCAACCACTAGAAACATTCTGAGATTCTTTAAGCATGCACTGTTCCTTTAGGGAAGAGTAAGGAATGAAGAAAATAACCTTACTTTTGTTTAAAATTAATTTTTATTTGAGTATATTTGCTTTGCAATGTTGTGTTGTGAGTGTGAATCAAAGTGAATCAGCTAAATGTTTATATATATCTGTTGGGGGAGTATGTAATTTCTCCATTCTGTCTCACCACAGCAAAAATTTGAAGTGGCAGATCAGTGTTACAGCTCTGGTATAGCTCAGTTTAAATGGCAGACTAGTGTTACAGCTCAGTTTTATTTGGCAAGCAAAGGACAATACATCCTTGAGGTGTGAGGGAAGGCCAACCCAAAAGAAGCAAAAAGAAAAGAGAAGAGGTCAATTTTGGCTCCTCTTTTTATGTTTTTTCTCCTCCCCCTGACCCTGCCCTATATAAATTGAGCTAACCAGGAGGGCTTTTTGTTTCACCTGATGTTCTCACTCCAGTCCTCAGATCTTCCTTTGCTCTATTTTCATGGGCTTTATCCTGCTTTGTCTTTTAGCCACTGCCATTCTGGACTCCTTTTTCCTATTCCAACTACCTAACATTCCCCACTCAAGAGGCCCAATTCTTTCAGAATAGCAGTGTTGAGGTCTCTCTGGCTACTTCCTGCTGAGCTGGGACAGCAAGGGGCATTGGGCCTCCCCTTCTTACTATTCTCAAGCCTCGGAGTCCTTATAGTGGTGTCCGTCTAAGGGTGAGTGATGTTTTCTGTGGTTACGTGTAGTTTTATATATCCTTGTTGAATTGGCACTGCATGTTGTAGCTTGTTGACCTGGGCAGAGACAAAATGGGTTAGACAATTGATAATACATAGAGTAATCATAAGCAGCATCAATATGGTGATAACAGATATTAGTATGGGCATTAGCTAACTCCAAATTCCCCCTCGCCAGGAGAAGAATCCCCTAAAGAGAGATTGTAGCCACCCCGAGAACTCTCCAGCTTGTTCTTTAAAATCCTATGGGATCTGAATGTTTTTCTTGAGGACTGTAAGAC
Source organism: Bison bison bison (assembly GCF_000754665.1). NCBI lineage: Eukaryota > Metazoa > Chordata > Mammalia > Artiodactyla > Bovidae > Bison > Bison bison. The sequence goes on along the minus strand of NW_011486895.1, from coordinate 132,928 downwards.
TTTCTTTAACTTAACTGGAGGTATTGACCCAGAAACAGCATGTCTCATTCAAGATGGCTCAAGTCCCTCCTTGTTCAGGGATCAGAAGATCTATCTCCTATTTGTTTTGGAGTACAACCCCTGCCAAGCTGTGTTGGCTCTTTAGAGCTATCATGAGAAATCTTATCCCCATAAACTTAATTTTGGGGGTCTTCATTAGAATGGCACTCATCCGTAATCCTTAATAGGTATCAGAGATCTCCCTCGGGCTCACGGGTGCATTGAATGTCCTCTTCTGTTTTCTTCCCCAGCTTGACTCTTGAGTAGTGAATCCAGGAATTGTGTCCTGGTACATTGACTGCTGTGAGAGTAGAAAGTATTACAAGGTAGGGGCCCTTCCATGTGGGCTGGAGTTGAGCCTTTTCAGACCTATCTTTCCCTACCTTAATTAGGATTTGAGTCCCTGGAGTATACAGTGGTGGCTCTTTAGAATATTTTGGGTCCTGGTTGACACCCCACAAGTGTATATCTTGTTGGAATTGCCAAATGGCCATGGCATAAAAGTGGACGGTCTGAGCCTCTGGATCTAGGAAGAGGTCACTGTCATAAACAAAAGGTGTCCCATATAGCATCTCATAAGGACTAAGACCAACCTCTTCCTTAGGGGAAATACAGGTGTGGAAGAGATCTATTGGTAAAGCGCCTTCCATTCCAGGGAGGTCTCCTGGGTTATCTTTTTTATTGGTGATTTTAAGAATTGGTTGGCTTTTTCTACATTTCCTAGAGACTGAGGCCTACATGCACAATGGAGATAATAAGGAATGCCCAACTCTTTAGAGACCCCTTGGGTGACCTTAGAAGTAAATGATGTCCCATTGTCACTTTGTAATGACCTGGGCAGACCAAATCTCAGAATGAGTTCATGGAGCAGTTTTTTCACCACCTCTTCAGCCTTTTCATTCCGGGTGGGAAAGCCTTCAATCCATCCTGTGAATGTATCTATCATGACTAATAGGTATTTATACCCTTGAGAAACTGGCATCTGGGTGAAGTCCGTCTGCCAACCCTCTCCTAGGTAGGTCCCATGCCGTTGGACAGACTGGGCCAGCTGGGGCCTTTGAGCTTCTTGGAGGTTGTTTAATTGGCAAGTGGGACAAGAGAAGACCACTTGCCTTATAGTCTTTTGGACCCCTGTTCCTCTGAAGGACCTTTCTAGTAATCTTTGGAGGGCCTTCTCCCCTAAATGAGTGGTTGCATATAAGGAGTTAACCTACTTCCATTGGAGATTCCCAGGTAGAAAAAGGAGTCCCTCCTTTCGGAATCACCCCATATGATCTTCTTGAAAGCCATCACTCTTAGCTTTAAGAGTCTCCCCTTCAGTATATGAAGGAATTTCTGGCAAATTAGTCTGTGAAACTAAGGTTTCAGTAATGAAACCTATTAAATCATTGTTTTGTAATATTAGTCACAGCTGCCTGATTGGCTGCTTGGTTCCCTCATACCACTTCTGTGCTCCCTTTTTGGTGTCCGTTACAGTGGGAGACTGAAATCTCAGAGGGAAGATGGACTGCCTCCAAGAACCTAAGGATTTGATCACCAAATTTGATTGGGGACCCTCGGGTGGTCAAGTGGCCTCTTTCTTTCCAAATAGCAGCATGTACATGTAGCACCAGAAAGGCATATTTGG
>NW_011486895.1:105677-131162 GCF_000754665.1 Bison bison bison | reverse complement strand
GGCAAGAGTGAAAGGGGAGAGAGCCCTCGAGGGTAGGCAGGAGAGTGGTTCAGTTAAGAACCTCACAAGGGGATATAGCCATGCCTGAATTTTCCATCAGCACTACTTGATATCTGAGGATTCTTCGATCAGACAACCATAAATGGCCTCTCCCATTCAGGAGTTGTTTCACTTGGTGGGTTGCCGGGGTCCAGCCCTGGTGGATCCAGGGAATTCGAAGGGGAGACGGCTTCGGCGATCAGGATACGATAGCTTTAATTAAATATTAATTAGAGATATAAAGAGTAATAGAATGAGGATAGCTCAGTAGGAAAATTCAGTGGAGAAAAGAGGCTGAATAACTTGGTTTACGTGGAAAGCTAGTAAAATTCCAAGGCAAGGAATTTATGTCACCTACGTAGGCCGCAGGCGTCCTCCTGTTCTCCCGAAGGAGAGGAGACACTAAGGCCTCCCCGGTCAGATCTTAGAAGCCCAGGCATAATTAGTAGGCTTGATGAGCCTCCACGTTCCAGATGGGGATTCAGCCAGAAGGTGAGAGAAAGAATGACATGGGGAGACCAGTCTTTTGAGGAACTGATCCCATTTTTTATTTTTCCAGGGTCTGTTTTTATACACTGAGATGTTATACAAAAGTCACACGTGGTCAGCAGTCCTGACTTTTATTAAAGTCAGGTGCTTCATACAAATGTATACAGAGGTCTTAGGGGTGTTACATCATCTTCTGGCCAGGGGGCCTGCTGACAATTTATGACCCTCTCCTTGTGACAGTGGTCAGTCAACCAGAACACTTATTTCTCCAGGGGTGATTATTCTTAAAACAGATGCCACCTTCCGAAGGTACCAGATAAAGTTACATTCCTATAGGGTGAGGGTGTAGTGGGTTTTAATTAAGAAAAGAATTTACTTAGCCTAAGGTCCAACGTGATTAATATCAAAGGTTAATACTTATTTCTTCTATATATTCATTAATGTGTATAAGGGCAGGGGATGTGGAGACTTAGCAGTAAACATTGGCTCAACGAATGAAAAACCCTTCACCAATACAATTTCTAATCAGCCCACTATACTTATACTAATAGTTTTCTAACTTCTCTAAAGAACCTGTTTTTAGAAGGTTTAAAGCATCTCGTGCCTCTCATGGTTGGGAGGCTGTGAGCAATCACATGTGGCCGGACAAGCCTGTCAGGCAGGCTAGAGAACCTTCAGAGGAGTTTGTAGGTTAAAACACTCCCGTCACGCCCAGGAATTATTATTAACTGGAGCTCTAAGTTAACTCCTTCTCCGAAAGAGGTGGTGGGGGACAGCCCCCCGTAAAGTTAGAGGTGTAGGTGAGAGCACAAAGTAGTAAAGTAGGCAGGCTCTGGTTTTGGGGGTAGATGCTCGAGAATTTCCAGGGGGACTCCTGAGGCTCGATCCTGCCTTTGCGTATGCCAAACCTCCTTCCTAATGACCTTTGCCACAGGCAGAGGTCCTCATGCTGGCTCCTGGCAGTGGATGGTAAAAATAGTTTGTCCCCAAGCGAGAGTTTTAAAGCATCTTCTATCAGGACTGAAATAGCTGCAAGATTTCAAAGGTAGGAAAGATTTCTTCCCAATAAGGCAGTAGGACACTCAGGGACCCCCAGAAACTGGTGGGAAAATATTTGTCCATCCAAGCAACAAAGAAATGCTCAGGTGAATATTTTTGTAATTGTTTTTCCTGTAGCACCCAAAATGGTACAGGTTTGGGAGGAGAAGGCTCCAGAGTAGGAGGTCAGGACAGAGTAGGTAGACCCTGTGTCAACCATGAAATTCTCAGGCCTACTTGCCACATCCAGTTGCACCCTTGGCAACTGTGATAGTTATCTGTGACAGGTGAGCTGGCTAGATTGGGCTGCTTCAGTCCTGTTGAACCACCGTGAGGGAAGGCTTGGCGCTTGACCTTGAGGCTCTTGCGTCTCAAGGGCAGAGTGCCACCCAATGTCCCAATTGATGGCATTTGTAGCAAGCCATTTTAGGAGACTTGCCATGGTTTGGACACTCTTTGATCCAACATCCTGCCTGTCTACAAATTAGGCATATGCCTCATGCCTTGTCCTTTAAGGACTCGGGGTTTACCATAGGGTTTCCCTAGAGGGCAGCCAGCATCTGGGCATGCCTTGTCTCTTCTCTTCTCTCCTTTTCCTGGACCTTGGCCTCCCTCTCCTATTCTCTGTTATAAAAGATATTGGTGGCTGTCTGGACCATCTTATCTAAAGAGGCAACAAGGTCCTGCTGCTTTAGCTGTTATAACTTTATCCCGATATTTGATGCACTTTGGGACAGGAATTTGTTAAAATCACCTGTCCCTCTTAAGAGTCTAAGTCCAGATTGGTAAACATTTGAAGGGCTTCTTTTAGCCATTCCAGAAAGGCAATGGGGTTCTCATTGGGCTCTTGAGTTATTGTTGAGACCTGGGCATAGCTCATTACTTTTTGCTGGGATACTTTTAGTCCTGCCTTTACTCAGATCAGAAAATGATCCCTTTCCATGATGTGCTCAGGGTCGTTATAATTCCAGCTAGGATCTGAGGAAAGGACCGCAGTTTCCCTCACTGGGTATTCATTACTTGACATGTGAAGCCCTGTGGCATACCTTCAGGTTTCCTTTAATACCCTAGCATACTCAGGTTCAGATAAAATTTAACTAAATATGGCCAGGATGTCCTTCCATGTCAAGTCAAAGGTCAAGGTAATGTGTTGGAATGTATCTATATATTTGCCTGGGTCATCTGTATAACTTTCCAGGTCTTGTTTAATCTGTCTTCATTCTAAGAGGGATAAAGGCTTATAGATCCAGGTTGGCCCAAATTCTCCTCCAGTTTCAACTAAGGGACATACTCGAGTTGGCTTTTGTGGAGGGGTGCTCCCAGATATGGGGGCACATTTGAATACAAGGAAGGAAGACCAAGCAACTCGGGAACTGTAGAAGGTGTGCTATCATGGACGGGTTCCTTCTCTTGGTTGTCTGCTTAACACCATTTGCCTAGTAGGCTCACTTTTAGGGCATACAACAATCCCATACTTAAGATAGAGTTCCTTCATATCTCTTAGTCAGAAGAAAATTTGGACACAGGGGATTTCTGTCCATTTCCCTTGTCTTTTGCAGAATAAGTCTAGCTGCAGGATGGTATTGTAATTTAAACTCTCATCCGCAGGCCAGTGTTCCTTATGCTCCAGAGGATACCGCAGCTGTGTAGCACCACAAAAGAATTTTAAGCCACTTCTCCTTAGAGTTAGAGAACTGAACAGCTTCCAGTTATCAAGGATGCATCTCAAGGGTGTCTGTCAGGAAGTGGATTGGTTATTTCCCATCTGAAATACAGTGATGACAGGGAGGGAAAAAAAAAAAACCTAATAGGCCTCCTTCTATTTTATTGGTGGGCATTTTTAGGGGTAAGTCTTTCTGAAGCTTATCCTACCCAGTACTGTTACAACCTGAGAGTCGGATGTACCTGGGTCAGGGTGCAGATCCCCAGGCAGGCTGAGGTGTGACAGTCCTCTTGAGATCAAATCTCTGGGCAGGTCGAAGCAGGTCAACCTCCTGGGACCCCCTGACTGGAGTTGGGCATCCCCAAGGTCTTCAGCATCACCACTGCTGGGTAGGATTAAGGGGTTGTAATCTTAACTCATTGCTATTTTGTCCACCATGGATGGGAATAGATATCATGATGTAAAGCAATCCAAGCCTGTGCCCTGAGACTGGAACCTGGTGAAACAGCCATAAGCCTTATCCTCTTATTGCTCTGAGGGAATGTAAGTCACAGATTTCCTTCCCAGTCCTCCATAAGAACAGCTTAGGATGTTTCCAATGCTAAGCATCTCATTGTCATAGACGTACTTTAGGTAATAACAGAAGTAATGACAAAGGAGTGGGTTAACTGGTCCTGTTAGGGGTATTAGGAGTATTATAATAATGAGCGGGATGTTGCCTACAAGGGGGCAGGGTCCTGGCTGTAGAAGTTAGTAAGTGGCTTAAGAACAAATTGATAAAAGGCAACAGACCAGATGTTCCATAAAAGTAAAGTGGAGATTTGATCCAGGGGATATGTTTGTAGCTTCAGGAGAAGGGTGGTAAGGGTTGGGGCCCAAATGGCTTGCAGGGCTAACTCCCAAAGTGGCAAATATTGTCCCTTGAAGCCCAGTTGCCATTGAAGTGATGCAACCAATAGATGGACTTCTAGCAGGCATTATGTGCCTGTCACCCACCCTAGTGCATTCACTGAGAGATGCTATTGTTGCAAATGTTGTAGGCAACATAGAAGATGAATGCCTGAATACCTAGACAGACTGGATATTATACAGTATTTCCCTCCCAAGAGCCAGATATTTTCTGGTTGTCCCTCCAGAAGATTGTTGAGGCAACATTGTGGGCTTGGACGGGGCTTGGGGAAAGAGCATGAAATAGGAGCGAAGGGGGCAGGGCACAATTTTTGAAAGAATGACATCAATTCAGTTCAGTTCAGTCGCTCAGTCACGTCTATTTGCAATCCCATGAACGGAAGCACTCTAGGCCTTCCTGTCCATTACCAACTCCCGGAGTCCACCCAAATCCATGTCCATCGAGTCAGTGATGCCATCCAACCGTTTCATCCTCTGTGGTCCCCTTCTCCTCCTGCCCTCAATTTTTCCCAGCATCAGGGTCTTTTCCAATGAGTCAACTCTTCACATCAGGTGGCCAAAGTATTGGAGTTTCAGCTTCAACATTAGGCCTTCCAATGAACACCCAGGACTGATCTCCTTTAGGATGGACTGATTGGAACTCCTTGCAGTCCAAGGGACTCTCAAGAGTCTTCTCCAACACCACAGTTCAAAAGCATCAATTCTTCAGCATTCAGCTTGCTTTATAGTCCAACTCTCACACCCATACATGACCACTGGAAAAACCATAGCCTTGATTAGACGAACTCTTGTTGGCAAAGTAATGTCTCTGCTTTTTAATATGCTGTCTAGGTTGGTCATAACTTTCCTTCCAAGGAGTGAAGCTGCAGTCACCATCTGCAGTGATTTTGGAGCCCAGAAAAATAAAGTCAGCCACTGTTTCCACTGTTTCCCCATCTGCCCAAGGGAATAACATAAACCGATTAAAATCAAATGGGTCCAAGATGATAAGTCAAATTCAACTAAACCTTGATTCTTAATCTGCAAGCTAAATGACACACCCAGAGGTGCCAGGACAGTTCCAAATCACAATCAAAAGACTGAGGGGTGGGTGGTTCCCCAATTGTTGGAATGATCCTCCACTCATTAGCATATGAAATCACCCAGCTCGTGAAAACTAACCACATCATATTCCATGGCCACTGCACTCACCCTCTGTAATGGTCCGCACTCTTGGAGTGTGCTTCTCTCTAAATCTGAACAAATCCACCTCTTAGCTATTTTTTGTGTCTCTCACTGAATTTATTTTCAATGAGACATCAAGAACCTGAGCTTCATTCAGTTCAGTTCAGTCTTTCAGTCGTGTCTGACTCTTTGTGACCACATGGGCTGCAGCACACCAGGATTCCCTAACCATCACCAACTCCTGTAGCTTGCTCAAACTCATGTCCATCGAGTCAGTGATGCCATCCAACCATCTCATCCTCTGTCATATCCTTCTCCTCCTGCCTCCAACCTTGCCCAGCATCAGGATCTTTTCCAATGTGTCCATTCTTCACATCACGTGGCCAAAACATTGTAGTTTCAGCTTCATCATCAGTCCTTCCAATGAATATTCAGGACTGATTTCCTTTAGGATGGACTGGTTTGATCTCCTTGCAGTCCAAGGGACACTCAAGAGTTTTCTCCAACATCATAGTTCAAAAGCATAAATTCTTCAGTGCTCAGCTTTCTTTATAGTCCATCTCTCACATCCATACATGACTGCTGGAAAAACTATAGCTTTGAGCTCATTAGGTCCTGAAACCAGGCACCATTGGTTTTGGTTGGGCTCAAGTCCCAGTAGGATACAACTGAGTGACAAAGCATAACACAGAGTCCCTGCCATGTGGGTTTGAGTCCCAATCTTAGGTAAACAGTTCCAAACACAACTTTTCCCCTTCAGGAAGGATGGTGACCTGCCCAATACTTGTAAGCAGTGGCATAGCTGGAGAGATGAGCTGAAGAACAGGAGGGAAAAGCAGTGGGAAAAATCTGCTGAGGAATCCCTTTCACAACCTGCTGGAAAATCTGCTGAATGTCTAACTTGTGCTCACAGTTTTCATTGCCCTTATCCTTGGCACAAAGAATATTAAGGATAGAGGAACCCTCACCTGCTTGGGCAACAGCTACTAGGGCATAGCAGATAGTGGAGTCTTCAGGACACACTGGGGAGTAGCCCCTGCCAGAGTCCCTCAGTTGCACCCACTGCCACTCACCTGTTCACATGGTATTCGAGGAAACAAGAAAGGAGAGATTGTAAAAGAATTAAGATTTTGTTGGCCATATGTACTTCCAGCCATAGTAGCAAGGACCTCCTACCTTAACCTGAGGTTTTCTGGAATCTGAGACTGAGTCACATGAGCTTTCTGCCGAGTTTGTTTTTGCTGTCCTGGTTTCCAGCATGTGGGCTTCTTGTCACTTCTACTGTGCTGGGTTTTCTTTGCATTCAGCTTCCACAGCGGGAGCTTTTGCCCAGTTGGGCTTCTGCTATGTTTGGCCTCTACCTTGCCAGGGCTGAGCCGAGGTCGTTTCAGCCAAGTTAAATCTGAGTAACAGCACCAGAGATGTCAGGGGAGTGTATGTGTAATTTCCTTGGTTCTGTCTTGCCGCAACAAAAATTTGAAGCAGCTGACCAGTGTTACAGCTCGGTTACAGCTCAGTTTAAATGGCAGACCAGTTTTACAGCTCAATTTTATTTGGTAAGCAAAGGAAAATACATCCTTAAGGTGTGAGGGTGGGCCAACCCAAAAGAATCGAAGAGAAAAGAGAAGAGATCAATTTTGGCTCCTCTTATGTTTTTTTCTCCTTCCCCTGAGCCTTGCCCTAGGTAAATTTGGCTAGCCAGGAGGACTGTTTGTTTCACCTGAGGTTCTCACTCCAGTCCTCAGACCTTCCTTTGTTCTATATTTATGGGATTTTTCCTTCTTTGTCTTTTTGCCACCATCATTCTGGACTCCTTTTTCCTATTCTAACTACCTAACATATCCATGCGTTTATGGGTTTCCTCCCAATTTAAGTAACCACAGAGCATCAAGTAGAGTTCCTTGTGCTATACAATAGGGTCTCATTAGTTGTCTGTTTTATATATAGCATCAATAGTGTATATATGTCAATCCTAATCTCCCAATTTCTCCCTCCCTGTTTTTTTTCCCCTTGGAATCCATACATTTGTTCTCTACATCTGTGTTTCTACTGCTTTGCAAATAAGATCATCTATAATGGTTTACTAGATTCCACATACATGCATTAATGTTTTTCTCTTTCTGACTTACTTCACTCTGTGTGATAGTCTCTAGGTCCATCCACATCACTACAAATGACCCAATTTCATTCATTTTTGTGGCTGAATAATATTCCATTGTATATATGTACTGCAGCTTCTTTATCCTTTCCTCGATTGATGGACATTTATGATTTTTTTCCATGTCCAGGCTATTGTAAATAGTGTGCAATGAACACTGGGTTGCATGTGCCATTTTGAATTATGGTTTTCTCTGAATATATGCCTAGTAATGGGATTGCTTGGTCATGTGGTAATTTTATTTTTAGCTTTTTAAGTAACCTCCATACCATTCTCCATTGTAACTGTATCAATTTACACTCTCACCAACAGGGCATGAGGGTTTCCTTTTCTCTACACCTTCTCCAGCATTTATTGTTTTTTCTTTTTTTCCATGATGGCCATTCTGACCAGTATGAGGCAATACCTAATTGTAGTTTTGATTTTTATTTCTCTAATAATTATTGAGAGCTTCCCAGGTGGCTCAGTGGTCAAGAATCCACCTGTCAATGCAATAGCCACAAGAAACAAGGGTTCAATCCCTGGGTCAGGAAGATCCCCCAAAGGAGTAAATGGCAACACACTCAAGTATTCTTGCTGGTATAATCCCATGGACAGAGGAGCCTGGCGTGTGTCCATGTGTCCATGTGTCCATGGGGTCACAAAGAGTTGGACACAACTGAGTGACTGAGCATGTACACAATAATTAGTAACATTGAGCATCTTTTCAACATTGAGTATTTGTTAGCCATCTGTATATCTTTTTTGGAGGAATGTCTATTTGGGTCTTCCATAAAATAACCTAACTCAACCATAGTGATTCCTTTAATTAAAACATAAGTGTTATAGTCTTCTATTTTCATTTGTAACTCTTACTTTCTAAGGGCATTCTAATTGCAGACAACTCTAACTAAGAATTTGATAGATATCAAATATGAAAATTAATGAGGAAGTATTGATTATTATATTCCTGAGAAATACATCTACTAGGTCAGTAATGTTTTATGAAATTTTGATATCCCAGAGAAGATCACACAAAGTATATTTGCAAAAAGCTAAACAAAGTGGAGAAAAAGGAAACTTATGCATGCCCCTATCTGAAGTCTCCCAAGCTTCATCATCATCCTCTCTACTTCTTAATTAGCACTGTTTCCCTAAGAAGGTACTAAGTTCAGCGTTTTACACATTGATTATGTATTATTTTCCTCTTCTTATAAATAAGGAAACAGGTTGAGAGAAGTTATTAAATAATTTTGGCAAGATCACTCCACTTGTAAGTGGCATGGTAGAATTGGATAAGAGCTGCCTAATTCAAATCCACCTCAGCCTTCCTCTTCTAAACTATCTGAGAAATGGAAGTCCCCGGCACAGAGCAACTCTCTCTTATTATAGATTTAACATGTGGAGGCAGCCATAAAAAATGCCATTCTCTAAACACAGACTATTTTTTGTTTATTTATCTTTTAATTGTAGTAAAATACATATAAAATAAAATTTACCATGTTATCCATTTTTAAGTATATAGTTCAGTATGGTTTTCCAGCGGTCATGTATGGATGTGAGAGTTGGACTGTGAAGATAGCTGAGCACCAAAAAATTGATGCTTTTGAACTATGGTGTTGGAGAAGACTCTTGAGAGTCCCTTGGACTGCAAGGAGATCCAACCAGTCCTTCCTAAAGAAGATCAGCCCTGGGTGTTCATTGGAAGGACTGATGCTAAAGCTGAAACTCCAATACTTTGGCCACCTCATGCGAAGATTTGACTCATTGGAAAAGACTGATGCTGGGAGGGATTGGGGGCAGGAGGAGAAGGGGACCACAGAGGATGAGATGGCTGGATGGCATCACCAACCCGATGGACATGAGTTTGGGTGAACTCCGCGAGTTGGTGATGGACAGGGAGGCCTAGCTTGCTGTAATTCATGGGATCACGAAGAGTCAGACACAACTGAGCAACTGAACTGAACTGAACTGGAGTGTTAATTACATCTAATTGCTGGGCAACCAGCCTCCAGAACTTTTTCATCTTTCAAACAGAAACACCAATTCCCTGTTTTCTTTTACACCCAACCCCTGGTGACCACCATTCCACTTTCTGTTTCTATGATTCTGACTATTCTTTAGGTACCTCACACATGTGGAACAGTGATGTATGCAAGGTTCTTCTCCATTGTAGCATGCATCTGAGTTTATTATTTTTTAAGACTGAATAACATTTGTTCCATTGTATGTATATGCTACATTTCATTTATCCTTTCATCCATTAACGGACTCTTGGGTTGCTTCCACATTTCGGCTATTGTGAATAATCCTACTATGAACACTGACGTACAGATCTGTGTTCAGATACTTCTTTGAGACTCTGCTTTCAATACTTTTGAGTGCTTACTCAGAGTGGAATTGTTGGATCTTATGTTAATTCTGTTTTTGTTTTTGTTTTGAGGAATGGCCATAGTGACTCTACCACCTTATGCTCCCTTCAATAGTATTCAAGGCATCCAATTGCTATACACCCTTGCCAACACTTGTTATTTTTATTTTTTTATATTAGCTATTTAGTGGGTGTGAGATGACTTTTGATTTTGATTTGGATGTTTACTAGTTAATGATATTAAGCATCTTTTCATGTGCTTCTTAGCCATTTACCCATCTTTTCAAGTCCTTTGCCACCACACACAAAAATTAGCTCAAAATGGTTTTAAGATTTGAAATCATAAAACTACTAGAAGAAAACATAGGAGAAAAACTCATGAACATTGACCTTAGCAATGATTTTTTTTTTTAATTTGAGACCAAAAGTACAGGCAACAAAAGCAAAAATAAGTAAGTGGGACTATATCAAACTAAAAGTTTCTACATAGCAGAGGGAAAATTTTGAAAAATGAAAATGCAACTTAGGTAATAGGAGAAAACATTTGCAAGCCAAACATATGATAAATGGTTAATATTCAAATTATATAAGGAACTCATGCAACTCATGCTAAGAAGTAAATAACACAATTTTAAAATGGGTTAAGGACCTGAATAGATATTTTTCTGATGAAGACCTACAGATGGCCAATAAGCACATGAAAGGACGACCAGCATATCAGAATTTTATAGTTTTAGGCCTATGTTTATTTATCAGGGAGATGCAATAAAAGCCACAGTGAGATTTCACTCCACATCTCTTAGGATGGCTATTACCATAAAGCCAAGAGACAAGTATTGGTGAGGATACGGAGACAACAGAATTCCTCTTAATGGGAATGTAAATTGGTGTAGCCATTATGGAAAACAGGATAAGGTTTCTCAAAAAAATTTTAATAAAGCTATTATATGATCTAACAATTCTATTTCTGGGTACAAATCCAAAGGAAAAGAAATCAAGATCTCAAAAAAATATTTGCACTCACATGTTCATTGAAGCATTATTTATAATAGTTAAGATATGGAAACACCTAAGTGTCAGTTGATGGTGAATGGATAAAAAAGAGGTGGTATATGTAAATAATGCGATATTGTTCAGCTTGAACAGAGAAGGCAATGGCAACCCACTGCCGTACTCTTGCCTGGAAAATCCCATGGACGGAGGAGCCTGGTGGGCTGCAGTCCATGAGGTCGCTAAGAGTCAGACAGGAGTGAGCGACTTCACTTTCACTTTTCACTTTCATGCATTGGAAAAGGAAATGGCAACCCACTCTAGTGTTCTTTCCTGGAGAATCCCAGGGACGGGGGAGCCTGGTGGGCTGCCGTCTATGGGGTCGCACAGAGTCGGACACGACTGAAGCGACTTAGCAGCAGCAGCAGCAGTTCAGCTTGAAAATGAAGGAAATCCTGCCACTTGCTACAATATGGATAAACGTAGAGGACATTATGCTAAATGAAATAAGCCAGATACAGAACAAAAAATATCCCATGATCTCAATTTTATATGGAATCTTAGAGAAAAAAACCCAAATGCATAATAAAAAAGCGTAGTATTGTAGTTACCAGAGGATGGGGACAGGGAAATAGGGGAGTTACTGATCGAAGAATACAAACTTCAGTGACAAGATAGGCAAATTCTGGAGACCTACTGTATAGCCTGGTGACTATAGTTAATAAAGTATTGTATACTCATATTTTCCTAAAGAGTAGGTCTCAAGTGTTCTCACCACACCACACACACACACACACACACACATACACACACATGCACGCACACACACACATGCCAATGGTAACTATGTGAGGTGATAAATATATTGATTAGCTTGATTGTGGTAATCATCTCACAATATATATGGATAATAAAACATCACATTATATTTCTTATATATAAAATCTTTATATTTGTCAATCATACCTCAGTAAAACTGGGCAAAATCCTTTGCCCATTTTAAATGAGTTGTTTTATTGTATTGTTACTGAGTTTTAGGATTTTTTTTATATTCTATCCAGATTAACCCCTTATCAGGTACATGATTTGCAAATATTTCCTCCCATTCCATAGGCTGCTTTTTCACTTTGTTGCTTATGTCCTTTAATGAAGAGAAGTTTTTAATTTTGGTAGAGCCCAATTTATCCATTTTCACTTTTGCTGTCTGTACTTTGGTGTCATATCCAAGAAATCAATGCCAAATCCAGTGTCATGACGCTTTTCTCCTATATTTTTTTCTCAGAGTTTCATAATTTTAGGCCTTATGTTTAAGTCTTTGAGCCGTTTGAGTTAATTTTTGCATATGGTGGGAGACGAGTCCAGCTTCAATCTTTCTCATGTGGATATTCATTTTTCCTGGCACTATTCATTGAAATGACTACCCATTGAATAGCCTTGGAACTCTTATCAAAATAATTTGATCATATATGTTCAAGGGTATTTCTGGGCTCTCTATTCAATTCCACTAGTTTTGTATGTCTTTCTTTAGGCAAGTACCAAACATTTTGACTACTGAAGTCCTATAGTAAGTTTTGAAATTAGGAATAGTAAGCCCAACTTGTTTTTTCTCTTTCAAGATTATCTTGGATATTCAGGATTCTTTTCTATTTTTGCAAAAAAAAAAATCATTATGTTGTTTTTAGGAACTGTTGAATCTGTAGGTCACTTTAGGTAGTATTGACAACAGTGTTAATTATTGCACTCCATGAACACAACATGTCTTTCCATTTATTTGTGACTTTAACTTCTTTCAGCAACATCTTATGTTTTTCAGTGTTTAAGAGTCTTCGGTCTCATGGTTAAGTTTATTCCTAAATATATTGTTCCTTGGATGCTATTGAAAATGGAATTATGTTTAATATCCATTTAAGAATGTTCACTGTTAGCAAGAATAAATGTAACTGATTTGTGTGTGTTGATTTTATACCCTGCAAGTTTGCTGAATTTGTTTATTTATTCTAATATTATTGTTGAATCTTTTGGGTTTTCTACATACAAGGTCATGCAAATAGAGATAATTCTACATGCTCCTTTCCAATTTCAATGCCTTTTATTTCTTTTTCTTGTCTAAAATTTCTGCCTAAGACTTCTAGCACAATGTTGAATAGTATTGGTTAGACTGGGTATCCTTGTCTTGTTCCTGATCTTAGAGGAAAAGCTTTCAGTTTTCATCATTGAGTGTAATGTTAGCTGTGAGCTTTTCATGTATAGCCTTTATTGTTTTGAGATAGTTTCCTTCTATGAACATAGATCTTTTAACTGCAGCCTGAAAAAGTGATTTAAAAGTGACCTCAATGCTCCAAACGACAAATATTGATATAGCACCGTCCATGGCCCTGACACTATGCAACTCCATGTGAAGTGATTCACAGTCTTGGCCTTGAAGATAGTTATCTTTGTTGGAGAAATAAAACAGCAAAAAGAAAACTTATAACACAGTGTAAACTACAAAATAAAGGAGAGTAAACATGGCAGTTGTTCTGAAGGGAAATGGACACAGGCTCTAGTGAGCAAGATGCCATCCATCCTGGAAAAGGAGAACTCTGAACTGAATTTCAAAGATGAGCCTGATTTAAACAGGCAGATGGTGGAGAGCACCCTCCACAAACACTCTGCCCACCTGCCACATATCAGACAACCTTTGGGGATGATCTTATGTAAATGTCCATCTCCACTAGATTGCTTCCCTACCCTTCCTAGTTTTATAGCATGAACCACCACTGAAATCTTGCTCTGTATTTATCTGTTTGCCTGTTTATTGTCCCATGGCAGAATGTGGACTCCATTAGAGTTGTATTTTTGTCTGCCTTGTTCACTCCTAAATGCTCAGGTTCTACAACAGATTCTGGCACATGGTAGAGGGAACAAATTAACAAGTGGATGAAATATAAGGCCTTAGAGTCAGAGAAGTGAAAGTGTTAGTTGCTCAGTTGTGTTCAACTCTTTGCAACACCATGCACTATAGCCCACCAGGCTTCTCTGTCCATGGAATTCTCCAGGCAAGAATACTGAAGTGGGTTGCCATTTCCTTCTCCAGGGTGTCTTCCAGACCCAGGGACCAAATTCAGGTCTCCTGCATTACAGGCAGATTCTTTACTGTTTGAGCCACCAGGAAAGTCTTAAAGTCAGAGCAGAAATATGTGCTAAAGACAACATCAAAGAGGTGATGAGTTGGACCAGATGCCCAATGGCTAGACAAAGTCTTGATATACTGATTTAGGGCAGGCAGTGACATGAAAGAAAAGTATAAGGGTTTGGTGACATCTATGCCAAAGAAACAAAAAATCTATGACTTTTTCCTGTGGAAATTGACCAGAATCTTTAACAGATACTGTCTCTGAATATGAAGGTTATGAGTGAGTTTTAAAAATCCATTTCTCCTAATTTTCTATATTTGGGTGGTTTATTTAATAAATGTATATCACCTTTATAATAGAAAATATATTTTTAATTTTAAAAGACCAGGAAAGTGAATATAGTAGTAGTTTGCAGAAGAAATAGAAAGGACAGAAGGACAGAAACTAAAGATGAAAAACCCAATTTGCCAGAATGTTAAATAAATAAAAATTTCAACCTATGTGAAAGCTATTAAATCCCTTGTCCTCAAAAAAGTAAACAAATGATATTCAACAGGATTTTCTAAGTGTTTTAAGATATAAACTTTTAATTAATGAGGATCATAAAACCAATCATAACATATTGATGTGCCAAGTTATTAGAAAGAACAATTCAATTATCTCAGAATTTGGTTGGCTCTTGGCAACCTGCTCTGAGAACTAGAGAGCTGACTGACCTGCCAAATGACAGGTTCTCACTGAGGATTTTAACACTATAAACAGCCTCTGTCTTGAAGGCTTATTTGAAATCAAAACACACATCTTTAAGATCCTAAGAGGTGCTCATAGGGAAATGGATTTGAGTGGCAAAGTTGGCTCCAGCCCAAGGTTTCTGCAGGAGTCCTTTTACTACAAAAATATATATTTGTAATTAATGGAGATGAGCATATGGCTCCCTGGAACCATGAGGGCACAACCTCAGGTAGAGACAACCTCAAAGAGGAGGTGATATGGAACAAGGTTCTCAAAGACAACCACTCTGGCTGCTTAATGTTTGGAACAGCACCCTTGGGTGTAATCCAGAAATAAGAGGGTGAACCAATGAGGCCCTAGACAATTATAGAGGCTAAGAGAGAGGGGCACAGAATGATTATAGCCAGAGGACACCCCACACAGTGGAAACAGCTCATCTGGAGCTTGCCTCTCTCCTGTCAAAAGTAAGTCACTAAATATCTCTTATACTACTTCAATATAGAAGACATGGGCATAAAGAAAAACAAGTGACAGGAGGCAGTAAAAGAATATTTACAGAGTAAACTTTGAAGCGACATAACCCTCTTTATGCTTCAGCATTTTCACTAATATTCTCAGAAAAATAAGCTACTCCTCAAGACTTAGAATTACACTTGGTGGTGACTCAGCACTCACTGCATGAGTCAGAAACAACTGTAAGTCAAAAGCGGGCTCTGTGAGAATAAAGTGCACTAGGAGAGGTTGACCTGCTGTCACAGACACCCATGAGCATCATGGCAGGCACAGGGAATGAGCAAGAGCATGACTAGGTGTAGCACTTCCATAGCAAGAAAGGATGGGAGTTATATCAGAAAAGAAGGTGCGTTTGTTGCATGTGCTACAAGTGTGTCTGAATGTGTTCTCTATGATATGTGTATAGAGACATACACATGCATGAATGAGTTATATATTACATGTGTGTGCATAAATATACATGTAGCTGTATGCATTGTGCTGTATATGCTATACATATGCATCAACTTGCACATATATTAGTACTATATATAGTTTACTACAGAATATGCTGGATCACAACAAACTGTGGAAAATTCTTAAAGAGAGGAATACCAGACCACATTACTTGCCTCCTGAGAAACCTGTATGCAGGTTAAGAAGCAACATTTACAACTGGACATGGAACAACTGACTAGTTCAAAATTGGGAAAGGAGTATATCGAGGCTATATATTGTCACCCTGCTTATTTATCTTTTATGCAGAGTACATCATGTGAGATCCTGGGTTGGATGAAGCTCAAGCTGGGAGAAAAATCTCACATATACAGATGACACTATCCTAATGGCAGAAAGCAAAGAGAAACTAAAGAACCTCTTGATGAAACTGAAAGAGGGAGGGTGAAAAAGCTGGCTTAAAACTCAACATTCAGAAAACTAAGATCATAGCATCCAGTCCTATCACTTTATGACAAATAGGGGAAAAAATGGAAACAGTGACAGACTTTATTTTCTTGGGTTCCAAAATCATTGTGGATAATGACTGCAGCCATGAAATTAAAAGATGTTTGTTCCTTGGAAAGAAAACTATGAAAAACCTAGACAGTGTATTAAAAAAGCAGAGATATCACTTTGCTGGCAAAGGTTCAGATAGTCAAAATTATGGTTTTTCCAGTAGTTATGTACGAATGTGAGAGGTGGACCATTAAGAAGACTGAGCACCAAAAAACTGATGCTTTCAAACTGTGGTGTTGGAGAAGACTCTTGAGAGTCCCTTGGACAGAAAGGAGATCAAACCAGTCAATCTTAAAAGAAATCAACCCTGAATACTCATTGGAAAGACTGATCCAGGAGCTCCAATACTTAGACCACCTGATGTGAAGTGCTGACTCATTGGGAAAGTCCCTGATGCTGGGAAAGATTGAAGTCAGGAGTAGAAGGTGGTGATAAAGGATGAGATGGTTGGATGGCATCACGGACTCAATGGACATGACTTTGAGCAAACTCTGGAAGATAGTGAAGGACAGGGAAGTCTGGCATGCTGCAGGCCATGGGATCACATAGAGATGGACACGACTGAGCGACTGAGCAACAAAGTTTACATATACCTATATATGCATATGTAAGTATTCACATACGTGCATACTTGTGTGTGTGTAAAAGTCAGTTTTGTAGTAAACAGTATATAGTTCTCTTCTGTGGACTGGCTTCAATTATTCTCTGTCCCAGAGGCCACCATATTTTGCTCATGGATACAGCAGACCTGTCCCACATGGTCACAGCATAAACCTTCAACTCACTCCAGTAAGCTCTTGTGGATCTTCACACAGCATTCTTACAAGACCATGAGCTTCATAAGGGAGGCTGGGGCCAGAGGCAAAAGGGACAGATGTGGGCAGGCCACAGACCTGCTCAATAATTATGAGTGAAAATGAAAGAAGGGATAGCTAATGAGTAAGTGAGTGAGTGAACAAACTAATGAAAGAGCCCAGGAAGGTTTCCTCCACTAACACAAATAATTCACACTGCCACAATAGATGTCCATGTACTCAGTTTTCAAAATCCCAGTAAATCAATTATTTTAGAACAATAAAAGAAAAGACAGAGGGAATAAATCTTCCCAGGGCAAACCATGGTTTGAGGAAAATGTATGTTCAAGGGAAGTGAAGCCCACTGGGAAAGTCAGAACAGACCCTGCATTTCTTGGGAGAAATTCTCCTGTTTAAATCACTGCCCCTCTGCTAATGATGTTTTACTTCCACTGGCATAGCTACCGTGTATTACTTGTTCTTGACCTGTGGGAGTCTATACCTTAGAGTATTTTTTCACACCAAGGAAGTTTTTACTTTGTTATTACTATTATTATTATCTTTAAAGCTGAATCAAGGGAGTGAATTTAATATGAGAAGCATCCATTCATTGCAGGCCTCACCAGCTGAGATCAGCTTCATGACCTTGGCAGCAGAAGACAGCAGAGTTGGGAGGAGACCAGCCACAGGGAGTCTCAATACAAGTGGTTTATTTTATTCACCATGTTTATTGTATTCATTCAGTGCTTATTTGAGTGTTTCACAGGTATCTGCTGCCCAAGGCCAGAAGTAATGGGGCAAGTCCATTTTTTCTTAAAGGCACTCAACTTCAAAGGGAGAAAGAAAAGCAAAAAGGACCCATGCTCACTCAGAAGTGAGGGGCCTTTGACCTGTGAGAGGAAGGCTGGCTTTTCCTGCAGTGGAACCCCACCTGCTAGAAAGCCCACCCCTCAGTGGAGAGTCTGTTTCCATTTGTCACACAGCTGGAGGTTTCACTATTATCCTAGCACTTGTGGGTCACCACCTTCAAAACTACAAGTGACCAGGGTGTCACCAAGGCCTCCACAGGGCCAGAGTCTCCTTGCAGGATCTGGAGGGGCTGCCAGAGCCAAGGGTAGCTGCCCTCAGTACCCTGCTGGAACACACTGAGCTTCACAGCTAAGCGTAATACAGGCCACCCCAACTGGTCCAACAGGCAGGTTCTGCAGGGCAATGCTGGGTCTGCAACACCTCCTGCTAAGCCAGACAGGCTTGAGTCCTAGGAAAGGCTTTCCTCAAAGACACTGGGTGACCTCAACCTAGCACTATTTCCCTGGGTCCTTTGGTTTCCCCATCATGTAATGAGGTGAATGAGCTGAATGATGGCTCTCTGAGGGCCTTTTAAGCTCTAGCATATACATGATGATTTTACGTTTTTCACTTCCTTCCAACAGCTGTTTTTGCATTTTCTAAAAGAAAATTAATTTGCTTATGTGTTTTTTCATCTACTGTCCTCCTTTCCACCACAATCCCATCTTGTGAAATATGCAAACTGCGCTTGCCACCCAAGATGAAGTTAATTAAAAATGCTAAAGGAGTGTCCACCACCAGGTCATCTTGGTCAGCAGTGGTGAGTGATTATAGGTCCAAAACACAGACCTCCCTGCACCATCTCAGACACATGTCATCATCACAGTGATCATGGGGGCAAATCATGCTCCAAACCACACAACGAGCACTGAAGTCACTGAGTGGGAGGACTGCTCCCCCTTCTCCACCCCTTACCCCCCAAAAAACACACAAAGGTACATTAGCTTAACTTTAAATGTCTAGTATGCATTATTAGCTGCTAATAAATCTAATAAACCTAATGAAAAATGTCCTCAGGACATTCTCCCCAAAATTCTTTTTATTGGAAGTTTATTTTATGGAAAAAATGGTTTGAATTATAGCAAGAAAAATCCAAGCTACAGAAAGGAAGCAGCAATTCAACAATATCAGTTCCTAGGAATTTAATAAAAATGGTACCCAAAGCAAGGTGCAAAAAAAAACCACAGTTGACTCTCAGTAGTGTTTGACTTTTCTTGAAACATCCTCTTCCCTGGCTTCTGTGTCAACATTTCCCACAAGTTGTCTTCCCACGACTCCTGTCTCTTTCAATCTCCTTTGAACTCATTCTCTGGGCCCTGACTACAAATGTCTGAGCCGTTCAAGGTGCCGCTCAGTCTCCCATTTCCCTCCTGGATGCCATCCCCTGGCCAGCCCCAGCCATGGGTGCCACCTGCTTGCCAGCAACTCATCTCTTTATATCAACCCTGACCTCATCTGTGGCCTCTAGACTAGCTGACCTGCCATCCTGCCCTTCCTCAACCCCTCCTCTCGGATGTTGCAATGGTATAGCAAACTCAATACATCCAGCAGAGTTCATCTTGTTCTCCAGTGCAAACTCCATCAATTGGATCATATAAGCCAGAACCTGAAACTCTGTACTAAGTTGTCCCTCTCCATCCTCAGCCCATCATCAAATCAATAGATACTGGCTTCAAAACCATATATATATATATATATAAACATATATATCAGTTCAGTTCAGTCACTCAGTCATGTCTGACTCTTTGCAACCCCATAGACTACAGCACACCAGGCTTCCCCATCCATCACCATGTCCCAGAGCTTACTCAAACTCATGTCCATCGAGTCAGTGATGCCATCCAACCATCTCATCCTCTGTCGTCCCCTTCTCCTCCCATCTTCAATCTTTCCCAGCATAAGGATCTTTTCCCATGAGTCAGTTCTTTGCATCAGGTGGCAAAAGTATTGGAGTTTCATTTCCTTTAGGATTGACTGGTTTGGTCTCCTTTCTGTCCAATGAACTCTCAAGAGTCTTCTCCAGCACCACAATTCAAAAGCATCAATTCTTCAGTGTTGTGTCTTCTTTATGGTCTAGCTCTCACATCTGTACTTCACTACTGGAAAAACCACAGCTTTGAGTAGACAGACCTTTGTTGGCAAAGTGATATCTCTGCTTTTTAATACACTGTTTAAGTTTGTCATTGCTTTCCTTCCAAGGAGTAAGCATCTTTTAATTTCATTGCTGCAGTCACCATCTGCAATGATTTTGGAGCCCAACAAGATAAAATCTGGCACTGTTTCTACTTTTTCCCTTCTATTTGCCATGAAGTGATGAGACCAGATGCCATGATCTTAGTATTTTTAGTGTTGAGCTTTAAGTCAGCTTTTTCACTCTCCTCTTTCACCCTCATCAAGAACCTCCTTAGTTCCTCTTTGCTTTCTGACGTTAGAGTGGTATCATCTGCACACTTAAGGTTGTTGATATTTCTCTCGGCTATCTTTATTCCAGCTTGTGATTCATCTAGCTCGGCACTTCACATGATGTACTCTGCACATAAGTTAAATAAGCAGGGCGACAATATACAGCCTTGACATACTCCTTTCCCAATTTTGAACCAGTCCATTGTTCCATGTCCAGTTTTATATGTTGCTTCTTGTCCTGTGTAAAGTTTTCTCAGGAGGCAGGTAAAGTGTTCTGGTAGTCCCATCTCTTTAAGAATTTTCCATGGTTTGTTGTGATACACAGTCAAAGTCTTTAGTATAGTCAATGAAGCAGAAGTAGATGCTTGTCATGTATAAGGCCAAATAAAAATGGCAAATAATTCCCAAATTATTTGGGAATATTCAAAAGCAGGAATTATACAAACCACAATCATTATCCATAATAAATGGACCACAAAAGGATACCCCCCACCAAACTAATTCACTCGACAAGCAGGAAGTTGACCTGAGTAGACCTCCTGTGTACCTTTCCTACAGGTAGGGATGAGCACAAGTAATTGGAGATGCCAAGGGGCCAGGGAAGGGAGACGCTAGGTTCAGAGCCACATAGCTAGGCTTTAACCCTCCTTGTCCCGTTTTGAGTCCCCATCTCCTAGTTGACAGTCCCTTGTACCCAGCCCCTTCCAAGCCTGCCATCCTATGTAGACCACTGATAATTGAAGGCGTGAGAGTCTGGGTGAATGCAGCCTAAAAACCTGAGGCTCGGGTCTGGGTCTGCTTCTCCAGGATATGTTTGCAGAAGGCCAAGAAGAGGCTGAAACAATAATTTACAAGAGAGTCAGTTCACACCCTTACCTGCCAGGACAGGAGGTACCAGAGCCAAGGAAGAAAGGGCTAGTCCTGAGCCTGCCTAGTTCCTGTCATAAAGCTTATGCCCTAGTATAATCCTAGAGACTAGGCTTGGGTCCTAGAAAGAGAACTATGTGTGAAGTTGGGCATCTCACTACTGCTTCTAAGAGAAGTAAGAAGTCAGCCAAGGGCAGCTTGGGTACCTCTGGATCCAGCAGGCTGAGAGATATGGTGTGGGGTTGGGGGGGAGGCATTTCTGCCTGTCAAAAGACAGTGCTGGTCATGACCAGCAATCATGGCTTTGGTGGGAACAATGGCAAAATCATCATGACCCTGAGTGTTGCCGAGGGCAGGAGACATTGCCATCCAAGCCATAGGAGCAGGAGGAAAATGGTAGCCCCAGAATGGCCAAGAGATCCAGTTCATGTCACTCATGACTGACCCTTGAATTCCCAGAACTCCCTGGGGCTGGATTCAAAGTTTAAACCTGGCTTGAGCCAGGATAATACAGATTCCTGATTGTTAATAGTTATTTTACTTTATAAGAAGATATTTGTCTGGGTCTTTATTTTTTTTTTTTTTTAACAGTTAGCTCCACAAGCTCCAGACCCCTGCATCTTCACAGAGAAGGCTCACCCAAATCTTGAGCAAAGGATAAATATTCAACACTGAATGGCCTGGTAAATGAGATTGTAATATTTCATATTTGCAATGTTCTTCATCAAATAAAGAACATGCATACTTTCTCAATGGATGCTAAGTGAGGATTGCTATCTTATAGATCAGAAGATTGAGGCATAAACCAATCCCGGGCTTACACAGAACCACTTAGCTACTGAGTGTGGGGGGCAACATAAACCCAGGTCTCCTAGCCAACCAGACTCTCAACCCTCCTCCCTGTGTTTCCTGGTGGAGGAGAGATGCCCTGAGCTAGTCCTTCCCCAAGAAGGCTCCTTGGCAGTGAACATTTAGAAGGTTTTTTAGGAGAGTCACATTGAATGGTAACATTTCAAAGGCTTGGAGAAGTTCTGCAAAAAGGAAACCTAATGTTTCCTAAAATTTTTAGAACACCAACCAATTTTCTTTTCCTCCAATCCCCACTAACATTGAGGAAAAGCAATGTGGAAATCTGTTCTTTACTAAAAATGAAACTAGCTTATACTGAGGTATTAATGAGAAAGGAATGGCTACCCATTCCAGTATTCTGGCCTGGAGAATTCCATGGACTGTATAGTCTATGGGGTTGCAAAGAATAGGACATGACTGAACCACTTTCACTACTTCAGTTCAGTTCAGTTCAGTCGCTCAGTCGTGTCCGACTCTTTGAGACCCCATGAATTGCAGCATGCCAGGCCTCCCTGTCCATCACCAACTCCTGGAGTTCACTCAAACTCACGTCCATCAAGTCAGTGATGCCATCCAGCCATCTCATCCTCTGTCGTCCCCTTCTCCTCCTGCCCCCAGTGCCTCCCAGCATCAGTCTTCCAATGAGTCAACTCTTCACATGAGGTGGCCCAAGTACTGGAATTTCAGCTTTAGTATCATTCCTTCCAAAGAACACCCAGGACTGATCTCCTTTAGAATGGACTGATGATTAATAGCTTAATTTATTTTCCCAGCCTATGGATTTAACATTTCAACCACCCAATAAAATCAGAAATACTGTATAATGGGAAGAAGAATCAATCAGCTAGCAGGAAGAGGCCTTTTTTTTTTTTTTTTTTTCCTTGACAAATGCTCCCTGAAATGTCTGAGGAAAATTTTGACAGCTAGCCCAGGGCAGCACAAGAACTGGGGTGATATGGACCCTGAGGCCCAAGAGAAGCAGAGGCCTGGGCAGAGGCTCAGGGCAGATTTGGGGTACTCAGGTCATGTCAGAATTTGGCTGTTTTTAATGCGTCTAGGCCTCAGATTTGCCATCAGTCAAGTGAGGAATCTTCTCATCCTTGAACATTTGTAAGCTCAATTTATTTGTAAGCCCAACAAATTTAGCCAAGGTACCCAACTAACACAATCAGCTATATATAGTACTGTATTGTAATAACACTTTTCACAAAAATAATACATAAGAAGCAAACATAAAAAATGAAGAAAGCATTTTGAATCTTACAGTACAGTACCTTGAACAGTACAGTAGTACAGTACAACAGCTGGTATACAGGGGCACATTCACATCTTTGAAAGTTTGAAACTTGAAGGTTCTTACATAGGAGACTTACTATAGTGGTGGAAAATGAGCATATGGAATGAGAAGTACTCTGCACTTAAACAGCACCCAGCTTCCCCATGCCTCAGCTTCCTTCTCTACTAGATAGTTTCTTATTACCTGCCCCTCCCACCCAGAGTTTCCACAAGTCTATGAGGATTATGTCATAGTGTATAAGCCATCACATAAGGGGAAGTGACTTTTATTGTTATCTAAAGGGATAATAGTGTTAGTAGCTCAAGTAGTAAAGAATCTGCCTGCCAATGCAGGAGACACAAGAGACACAGGTTTAATCCTTGGATCAGGAAAATCCTCTGGAAGATGAAATGGCAACCCACTTCAGTATTCTTGCCTGGAAAATTCCATGGACAGAGCAGCCTGGCAGACTACAGCCCCTGGGGTCACAAAGCGTCAGACACGACTGAGTGACTGAGCACACAAAGAGATAATGGAGGTGTCTATGTTGATGGCACCCTGTATTATTTTCATTAAGTCACACTGAATTAATCATAGGCTTCCCTGGTGGCTCAGACGATAAAGAACCTGCCAACAATGTAGGAGACCCAGGTTCAATTCCAGGTCAGGAAGACCCCCTAGAGAAGGGTATGGCAATCCACTCCAGGATCCTTGCCTGGAGAATTCCATGGACAGAGGCTCCTGGTAGGCTATTGGTCCATGGGATCGCAAAGAGTTGGACATGACTGAGCGACTATTTTCACTCAGTAGCACTGAATTAATTAGCTGCTAATAATTAAATACCTGGTGCTGTGGAAGGCTGGGGGAAAGGAGCAGGTTTGACGAGAAAGATTATGAGTTGGTTTTGGTGCAAATGCCCCAGAGGGGATGGCACGTGCAGATCTGGTATGGAAGATACCAGTTAGGGAGCAGGTGAGACCACACAGGGATGCCAAAGCCCAGTCCTGATCCTCACAGGCAGCCCAGCCTCCTAACCTAGGTCTCAACTGAGGAGGTTCCTCCTCCTCTCCGTAGGTGGTCATGGTCCCCCATGTGGCCACGGACCCAAGCCCCTACCCCTTTTGCAGAAGGCTCACCCTTTAAATGTCCCTTCCTTCTAATCCCCCTGTCTCTCCCCTTCCTATGATCATCCCCATCAGCAAACAAGCATTCTCTAGAATCTCCCATGAAAAAAAGGATGATTCCTTCCAGATACTTCTGCATTTATCTTATTCTCTCCTCACAAGAAAGCCTTTCAAAAGAATTGCACACACTTGCTCCCTCTCCATTCCTCCTCCCGTTTGCTCCATCAACTTTTGTTCCATCAACTCCTCCCTTCAGGAGGAGTTCCCTCCTCCTGAAGTACAGCTGTCACACCTTCAGGACACAGCACACAGAGCCCTCTCTGTATCCCATTTTCTGGAGCAGTTCCTCCATTTATTTTTATGTTCTTGTCACATTACCTGTTTAACTCCATCATTACACAGTCCATAACTGTCCTGTTTATTATTCAATTGCTTACAGCCTTTTTCTTTTACTAGGATATGAGTGAACACCATGAGGGTAAGAACTTTGTCTTGCTGTCACTTACACTGTGACCCAGCATAGCAGCCCAGTACAATTTGCTGAATAAACACATGAAAACATTTATTTCTGAAGGCACAAGGAAAAGCCACTCATTGATCACCATAAGTTGGGTTGTGCTATAGTAATAACAAGCCCCAAATCTCTGGGCTCAAAACAATGAAGGCTTATTTTGTAGCTGAAACTTTAAAACTGTTGTAGGTTAGCAGAGGAGTCCTGCTTGTTGCAGTGATGGGGAGCCAGGTGGACAGGACAGCTGCCAGTTTGGAAGGAAAAAGAAACTATGGAGGGCTACTTGGCAGCATTCAAATGTCCCTGCTCAAAAGTGATATATGTCACTCTGGGCTCACTGTCCAGATTTGAGCACAGGGCCATGGAAGGCCCGAGAAAATGAGGAAGCCCAGCCTCCCGCATGCTTCAGGAGAAAGGTAAGGGAATGGCAGAGCACCATAGAACTGCCATGGCCATTGAGGAATGGTCAATCCAAGAGAGAGAGAAGAACCATCCAAAGGCATAGGGATCGGGGGTCAGTAATGCCCAACCCTGCAGAGAAGTCTCCAAGTATCTGCTGCATTTGGCAACTAATAACTGACTAGAGCACATGAACTTCTGGTGCTCTGGGAGTGTGGGGAAATCCAAATTCAATGGATTGAGCAAAAGAGAGAGGTGA
>NW_011486895.1:100560-105577 GCF_000754665.1 Bison bison bison | reverse complement strand
GAGAGAGGTGAAGAAGTGAAAATAGAACAGACAAAATTTTCAGGAATGTAGCTGCTAAGGAGGGACTGGGGCACTAATTTAAGACATAAAGTGGTAATGTTCTAGGAGCAAGAGAGGAGCACATATCCACTGGGGGCTGGGGTGGGAAGACTGAAGGGCCAAGGAGGAAACAGGTGGAAGTGGAAGAAGGTGACCTGGAGACCCTTCTGGAATCTTGGGGGTGGAGTGGGAAGAGGACAATGAGTGAGAAGTGATGTGCTTTTCGGTGGAGGACTGGAGATCCTAACAGCTCTGTGGGAACTCTGAGGAGACACTGCATTTTGTCAGTTATTACAGGATTATTGTCCTACATTTTGCTTCTTCAATAAGATCAGAAACTGCAGCTGTGAGAGAAGGAGGCCCAGATGGCAAATAACTGGTAATGTAACTTCTTGGGTCATTATTACCCCACTGGAGATGGAGAGAATGGAAAGGAAAAGGGTACTACCAACAGCAGTCAGAGCACAAATGCTGAGGCTAACCAGCCCAGAAGGAAGAGTGGGACAAGTGTCAGGAAAGATATGGACAGAGGGGCTGAAAGTTCACTCCCAAAATTGGGACAAGTGAACATGGAACCAACCGCCTCTGTCTAGGACAACGCAGGGGCTGGCTCATGTTTGGCCAGCAGTCAAGGACTCGGGATGAGAAGTCAGGCCTCACTGCCAAGCTCAGAAATAACCTGGTGGCTCAATAGTGAAGAATCCACCTGCCAATGCAGGAGAGATGGGTTCAGTCTCCGGGTCAGGAAGATCCCTGGGAAAGGAAAATGGCAACCCATTCCAGTATTCTTGCCTAGAATATTCTTGCTGCCCTTGTGGCTCAGCTGGTAAAGAATCAGCTAAAAATGCAGGAGGCCTGGGTTTAATCCATGGTTTGGGAAGAGCCCCTGGATAAGGGAAAGGCTACCCACTCCAGTATTCTGGCCTAGAAAATTCCATGGACTATATAGTCCATGAGGTCGCAAAGAGTTGGACATGACTGAACAACTTTCACTTTCTCACTTTCTCATACATGTTTAATATTAGTGATAAGAAATTTTGACTTTATTAATTTTTCTTACTTTTTCTTTATTTTCTTTCTTCTCTATTACATTTTTCAGCACATAAAATTTTAAATTAATAAGTATCCTACCAAAAATCCTTATGTTAATGAGAAATGTTACTAGAACTAAGAGTTAACCTTCCCAAGATTCAAAGACTTCTGAGATGAGAAGGGGATGAAAGGGATGTTTGTAGCACGAAACATTGCTAAGATTATGTTACATATTTTACGGACCTTATTTGATTTAATGTTTCCAATGAGATTGTTGCTGTTGTTCAGTTGCTCCATTGTCCAACTCTTTGTGACCCCATGGATTGCAGCACAGCAGTCTTACCTGTCCTTCACCATATCTCAAGTATGCTCAAACTCATGTTCATTGAGTTGGTGATGCCATCCAAACATCTCATCCTATGTCATTCCCTTCTCCTCCTGCCTTCAATCTTTCCAACATCTGGGTCTTTTCCAATGAGTCAGCTCTTCGCATCTGGTGGCCAAAGTATTGGAGCTTCAGCTTCAGCATCAGTACTTCCAATAAATATTCAAGGTTGATTTCCTTTAAGATTGACTGTTTTGATCCCCTTGCTGTTCAAGGGACTCTCAAGAATCTTCACCAGCCCCACAGTTTGAAAACATCAGTTCTTTGGAGCTCAGCTTTCTTTATGGTCCAACTCTCACATCTGTACATGGCTACTGGAAAAACCATAGCTGTGACTAGACAGACCTCTGTCAGCAAAGTAATGTCTCTGCTTTTGAATACATTGTCTAGGTTTGCCATAGTTTTTCTTCCAAGGAGTAAACATTTTTCAATTTCATGGCTGCAGTCACAGTCTGCAGTGACTTTGGAGCCCAGGAAGATAAAATCTGTCACCGTTTCCACTTTTTCCCCATCTATTTGCCATGAAGTGATGGAACTGGATGCCATAATCTCAATTTGTGGAATGTTGAATTTTAAGCCAGCTTTTTCATTCTCCTTTTTCACCTTCATCAAGAGACTCTTTAGTTCCTCTTTGCTTTCTGACATTAAAGTGGCATCATCTGCATATCTGAGGTTATTGATATTTCTCCCAGCAATCTTGCTTACACATTGAGTTTCATCCATCCATTTCACATGATGTACCCTTCATATAAGTTAAATAAGCAGGGTGACAATATACAGCCTTGACGTACTCCTTTTCCTATTTGGAACCAGTCTGTTGTTCCATGTCCAGTTCTAACTGTTGCTTCTTGAACTGCATACAGGTTTCTCAGGATGCAAGTAAGGTGGTCTGGTATTCCCATCTCTTTAAGAATTTTCCACAATTTTTTGTGATGCACACAGTCAAAGGCTTTCACATAGTCAATGAAGCAGAAGTAGATGTATTTCTGGAATGTTCATGCTTTTTCAATGATCCAACGGATGTTGGGAATTTCATCTCTGGTTTTTCTGCCTTTTCTAAACTCAGCTTGTACATTTGGAAGGTTTCAGTTCACATACTATTGAAGCCTAGCTTTAAAGATTTTGAGCATTACCTAGGTAGCACGTGAAATAAGTGTAATTTTGTGGTAGTTTGAACATTCCTTGGCATTTCCCTTCTTTGGGATTGGAATGAAAACCATCTTTTCCAGTCCTGTGGCCACTGTTGAGTTTTCCAAATTTGCTGGCATATAGAGTACAGCACTTTCAGAGCATCATCTTTTAGGATTTGAAATAGCTCAGCAGGAATTCCAACACCACCAGTAGCTTTGTCCATAGTAATTGTTCAAGTAAAGTTTATAGCTTCGTTCAAGTAAAACCCACTTGAATTTACACTCTAGGATGTTTGGTTCTAGGTGAGTGATCACACCATCATGGCTATCTGGGTCATTAAGACTTTGATTGTATACTTCTGTGTATTCTTGCAACCTCTTAATATCTTCTGCTCTGTTAGGCCCATAACTATTGCTGTCCTCTGTTGTGCTCATCTTTCCATGAAATATTCCCTTGGTATCTCTAATTTTCTTTTTTTTTATTTTTTTTTATTTTTAAACTTTACATAATTGTATTAGTTTTGCCAAATATCAAAATGAATCCGC
Organism: Bison bison bison; assembly: GCF_000754665.1. Taxonomy (NCBI): domain Eukaryota; kingdom Metazoa; phylum Chordata; class Mammalia; order Artiodactyla; family Bovidae; genus Bison; species Bison bison. The sequence goes on along the minus strand of NW_011486895.1, from coordinate 102,445 downwards.
CACAGGTATACATGTGTTCCCCATCCTGAACCCTCCTCCCTCCTCCCTCCCCATACCATCCCTCTTGGTCGTCCCAGTGCACTAGCCCCAAGCATCCAGTATCGTGTATCGAACCTGGACTGGCAACTCGTTTCTTACATAATATTTTACATGTTTCAATGTCATTCTCGCAAATCTTCCCACCCTCTCCCTCTCCCACAGAGTCCATAAGACTGTTCTATACATCAGTGTCTCTTTTGCTGTCTCGTACACTGGGTTATTGTTACCATCTTTCTAAATTCCATATATATGCGTTAGTATACTGTATTGGTGTTTTTCCTTCTGGCTTACTTCACTCTGTATAATAGGCTCCAGTTTCATCCACCTCATTAGAACTGATTCAAATGTATTCTTTTTAATGGCTGAGTAATACTCCATTGTGTATATGTACCACAGCTTTCTTATCCACTCATCTGCTGATGGACATCTAGGTTGCTTCCATGTCCTGGCTATTATAAACAGTGCTGCGATGAACATTGGGGTACACGTGTCTCTTTCCCTTCTGGTTTCCTCGATGTGTATGCCCAGCAGTGGGATTGCTGGATCATAAGGCAGTTCTTCTTGAAGAGATCTCTAGTCTTCCTCATTCTATCGTTTTCCTCTATTGCTTTGCACTGTTCACTTTGGAAGGCTTTCTTATCTCTCCTTGCTATGCTTTGGAACTCTGCATTCAGATGGGGTTATCTTTCCTTTTCTTTTTTGCTTTTCTCTTCACTTCTTTTTCACTATTTGTAAGGCCTCCTCAGGCAACCATTTTGCCTTCTTGCATGTTTTTCTTGGGGATGGTCTTGATCACTGCCTCCTGTATGATGTTATAAGCCTCCATCTATAGTTTTCTGGCACTTTATCAGATCTAATCCCTTGAATATATTTGTCACTTTCATTATATAATCATAGTTCAGTTCACTTTAGTCACTCAGTCATGTCTGACTCTGTGACCCCATGGACTGCAGCACACCAGGCCTCCCTGTCCATCACCAACTCCCAGACCTTACTCAAACTCATGTCCATTGAGTCAATGATGCCATCTAACCATCTCATCCTCTGTCGTCTCCTCCTCTCCCGCCTTCAATCTTTCCCAGCATCAGAGTCTTTTCCAATGGGTCCATTCTTTGCATCAGGTGGCCAAAGTATTGGAGTTTCAGCTTCAGCATCAGTCCTTCTAATGAATATTCAGGGCTGATTTCCTTTAGGATGGACTGGTTGGATCTCTTTGCTGTCCAAGGGACCCTTAAGCGTCTTCTCCAACATCACAGTTCAAAAGCATTAATTCGTTGGCTCTCAGCTTTCTTTATAGTCCAACTCTCTCATCCATACATGACTACTGGAAAAACTATAGCTTTGACTAGATGGACTTTTGTTGGCAAAGGAATGTCTTTGCTTTTTAATATGCTGTCTAGGTTGGTCATAGCTTTTCTTCCAAGGAGCAAGTGTCTTTTAATTTCATGGTTTCAGTCATCATCTGCAGTGATTTTGGAGCCCAAGAAAATAAAGTCTCTGTTTCTGTTGTTTCTCCATCTATTTGTCATGAAATGAGGGGACCGGATGTCATGATGTTAGTTTTCTGAATGCTGAGTTTTAAACCAACTTTTTTACTTTCCTGTTTCACTTTCATCAAGAGTCTCTTTAGTTCTTCTTCACTTTCTGCCATAAGGGTGGTGTCCTTAAAAAACTGGAAATAGAACTGCCTTATGACCCAGCAATCCCACTGTTGAGCATACACATCGAGGAAACCAGAATTGAAAGAGATATGTGTACCCCAATGTTCATCGCAGCACTGTTTATAATAGCCAAGACATGGAAGCAACCTAGATGTCCATCAGCATATGAATGGGTAAGAAAGCAG
>NW_011486895.1:87533-100460 GCF_000754665.1 Bison bison bison | reverse complement strand
ATGGATAAGAAAGAGTGGTACATATACACAATGGAGTATTACTCAGCCATTAAAAAGAATACATTTGAATCAGTTCTAATGAGGTGGATGAAACTGGAGCCTATTATATAGAGTGAAGTAAGCCAGAAAGAAAAACACTAATACAGTATACTAATGCATATATATGGAATTTAGAAAGATGGTAATGATAACCCTGTATGCGAGACAGCAAAAGAGACACAGATGTATAGAACAGCTCTTTGGACTCTGTGGAAGAGGGAGAGGTAGGGATGATTTGGGAGAATGGCATTGAAACATATATAATATCATATAAAAAATGAATCGCCAGCCCAGGTTCAATGCAGGATACAGGATGCTTGGGGCTGGTGCACTGGGATGACCCAGAGGGATCATACGGGGAGGGAGGTGGGAGAGGGGTTCAGGATGGGGAGCACGTGTACACCCGTGGCGGATTCATGTTGATGTATGGCAAAACCAATACAATACTGTAAAGTAATTAGCCTCCAATTAAAATAAATAAATTTAAATTTAAAAAAAAGGATGGTGTTATCTGCATATCTGAGGTTACTGATATTTCTCTGGCAATCTTGACTCCAGCTTGTGCTTCATCCAGCCCAGCATTTCACATGATATACTCTGCATATAAGCTAAATAAGCAGGGTGACAATATACAGCCTTGACATACTTCTCTCCCAATTTGGAACCAGTCTGTTATTCCATGTACAGTTCTAACTGTTGTTTCTTGACCTGCATAGGTATTTGATTTAGGTCACACCTGAATGGGTGAGTGGTTTTCCCTACTTTCTTCGACTTAAGTCTGAATTCTACAATAAGGAATTCATGATTGAGCCACAGTCAGCTCCTGGTCTTGTTTTTGCTGACTGTTTAGGGCTTCTCCATGTTCAGCTGCAAAGAATATAATCAATCTGACTTCAGTATTGACCAATGTCGATGGTCAACACTATCGGTACTGACCTTCCCAAGGTGATGTCCATGTGTAGAATCATCTCTTGTGTTGTTGGCAGAGGGTGTTTGCTATGACCAGTGTGTTCTCTTTGCAAAGCTCTGTTAGCCTTTGCCCTGCTTTATTTTGGGCTTCCCTTCTGGCTCAGGTGGTAAATAATCCAGCTGCAATGCAGGAGACCTGCTTTCAATCCCTGGGTTGAGAAGATCCCCTGAAGAAGAGAAAGGCTACCCACTCCAGTGTTTTGGCCTGGAGAATTCCAAGGACTGCATAGTCAATGGGGTCACAAGGAGTCAGACACAAGTGACTTACTTTCACTTTCTTTCTGCTTCATTTTGTACTCCAAGTCCAAATTTGCCTGTTAGTTACTCCAGGTATCTCTTGACTTTCTACCTTTGCATTTCAGTCCCATGTGATGTAAAGATATCTTTTTTTGTGTTAGTTCTAGAAGGTCTTGTAGGTCTTTATAAAACCATTCTATTTCAGCTTCTTTGGCATTAGTGGTTGGGGCACAGACTTGGATTGCTGTGATATTGAATGGTTTGCCTTGGAAACGAATGAAGAGTCTGTCATTTTTGAGAATCAACCCAAGTACTGCATTTCAGATTCTTTTGTTAACTATGAGGGCTACTCCATTTCTTCTAAAGGATTCTTACCCACAGTAGTAAATATAATTGTCATCTGAATTAGATTCACCCACTCCCATCCATTTTAGTTCACTGATTCCTAACATGTTCACTCTTGCCATCTTCTCTTTGACCATTTCCAATTTACCTTGATTCATGGACTTAATGGGCTTCTGTGATAGCTCAGTTGGTAAAGAATTCACTGCAATGCAGCAGACCGTGGTTTGATTCCTGGGTTGGGAAAATCTGCTGCAGAAGGGACAGGCTACCCACCCCACTATTCTGGGGCTTCCCTTGTGGCTCAACTGGTTTAAAAAAAAAAAACTGCCTGCAATGCAGGAGAACTGGGTTTGATCCCTGGGTTGGGAAGAGCCCCTGGAGAAGGGAAAGGCTACCCACTCCAGTATTCTGACCTGGAGAATTCCATGAACCGTAACCATGGGGTTACAAAGAATCAAACACGACTGAGCGACTTTCACTTTCAAGGACTTAATATTATAGGTTCCTATGCAATATTGTTCTTACAGCATCAGACTTTACTTTCACCACCAGACACATCCACAACTGGGCATCATTTCTGCTTTGGCTCAGCCTTTTCATTCCTTCTGGAGTTATTTCTCTGCTTTTCTCCAGTAGCACACTGGACACCTTCAGACCTGGGGAGTTCATCCTTCAGTGTCATATCTTTTTGCCTTTTCATACTGTTCATGGGGTTCTCAAGGCATGAATGCTGAAGTGTTTTGCCATTCCCTTCTCCAGTGGACCACGTTTTATGAGAACTCTCCACTATGACCTGTCTATCTTGGGTGACCCCACATGCCATGGCTCATAGTTTTATTAAGTTACAAAAAGCTGTGATCCATGTAATCGTTTTGGTTAGTTTTCTTTGATTTTGGTTTTCATTCTGTCTGCCCTCTAATGAATGAGGGTAACAGGCATATGCAAGCTTCCTGATGGGAGGTACTGGTTATGGGAATACTGGGTCTTGCTCTGGTGGTAAAGGCCATACTCAGTAAATTGTTAATCCAATTTTCAGCTGATGGGTTGGGCTGTGATCCCTCCCTGTAGTTTGGTCTGAGGACAAACTATGGTAGGGGTAATGTTGGCCTCCTCCAGAAGGACTTATGCCAGCACACTGTGCCTCCCCAGATTGCTGAAGTCAGTGTCTCTTGACCCCGCAGCAGGCTGCTGTGAACCCATGCCTCCACTGGAGACTCCCAAACACTTCAGGCAAGTCTGCTTCTTGTAAGGTCACTGTTCCTTTCTCCTGGGTCGTGGTACACACAAAGTATTGTTCGTGCCCTCCAAGAGTTTCTGCTTCCCCAGTTCTGTGGAAATTCTGAAATTAAATCCTGCTGACCTTCAAAGTCAGATTCCTTGGGGATTCTTGCACCCCTTTGCAGGATCCCCAGGTTGGTAAGTCTGTTGTGGGAGGTAGAACTTTCACAACAGTGCAAGAACTTCTTTGGTATATTTGTTCTCCAGTTTGAGTATCATCCACCCAATGGCTTTGTAGTGGGGCTCATGGCAATCTCCTCTACAAGGATTTATGCCACACTTTGAGCCCACCAGGACTGCTGCTGCCAGATCCCCTGTCCCTGCAGCAGGCAACTGCTGACCCATGCCTCTGAAGGAGACCCTCAAACAGCTACAGGCATGTCTGGCACAGTCTCTTGTGTGTGTGGGGGGGGGGAGGGGGTCACTGCTCCCTTCCCTGGGTTCTGGTGCACACAAGGTTTTGTTTGTGCCTTCCAAGCATCTCCTGAGAGTATGAGGTTTGATTTAAACATGACTGCACTCCTCCTACCATCTTGCCACAGTTTCTCCTTTGCCCTTGGATTCGGGGTACCTTTTTTTGGTGTGTTCCAACATTCTCCTATTGATGCTTGTTCAGCAGCTAGTTGTGATTTTGGTGTTCTTGCAGGAGGAGATGAGTGCACATCCTTCTACTCTGCTATCTTGGACTGTAGCCTCCCAGTCTCTTCTGCACATGGAATTCTCCAGGCAAGAATACTGGAGTGGGTAGTCATTCTCTTCTCCAGGGGATCTTTCAACCCAGGGATCAAACCTGGGTCTCCTGCATGGCAGGCATATTGTTTTACCATCTGAGCCACCAGGGAAGTCCTTCCAATGAGATGGTTGAATATTAATATTTTATTTGGTTCAACATTAAAAATTAATCAATGTAATATATTAGATTAATAAAATGAGGAGGGAAACACATGATCATCTCAATGAAAAAGGAAAAAACTTTTGACAAAATTATGCCTCCATGATAAAAGTGTCAGAAAACTAGGACTAGAAAAAGCTTTGCTAAAGTAATAAAGAGCATATGTAAAAACTCATAGCTATTCAATGGTTAAAGACTGAAAACTTTCTCCCTAAAATCAGGAACAAGTCAAGAATGACCACTTTCATCATTGCTATTCAATATTGTGCTGGCTGCTGCTGCTGCTAAGTTGCTTCAGTCATGTCCGACTCTTCGTGAAGCCATGGACTGCAGCCCACCAGGCTCCTCCATCCATGGGATTTCCCAAGAAAGAGTACTGGAGTGGGGTGCCATCGCCTTCTCCAACATTGTGCTGGATGTACTAGCAAAAGAAATTAAGCAAGAAAAATAAAAAGAAATGAAATAGTGACACACACAAGAACATGTGGTGGTTTAGTCACTGTCATGTCTGACTCCTGTGACCCCATTGACTGTAGCCCACCAGGCTCCTCTGTCCCTAGGATTTTCCAGGCAAGAGTACTGGAGTGGGTTGCCATTCCCTTCTCCAGGGGATCTTCCTGACTCAGTGAGCAAACTTAGGTCTCCAGCACCTCAGGCAGATTCTTTACCTGTTGAGCCACAAAGTAAAACCAAAAATAGTGGAGTGGGCAGCCTATCCCTTCTCCAGAGAATCTTCCCAACCTAGGAATCAAACCAGGGTCTCCTGCATTGCAGATGGATTCTTTACCAACTGAGCAATCAGGGAAGCCCTACAGAAAGGTCCCTCCGAGATTTGAACTTGGATCACTGGATTCAGAGTCCAGAGTGCTAACCATTACTCTAGAAACTAACCACAAATGGGCTTCAGCACACTTTCTGGGATGCTATAAATGCTCCATCCCTGGAGAAGGGCATGGCAACCCACTCCAGTATTCTTGTCTGGAGAATCCCATGGACAGAGATGCCTGATGGGCTATGGTCCATAGGGTCACAAAGACCCGGATATGACTGAAGTGACTTAGCTTGCATTCATGCATAAATGCTCCATACTATGATACAGATGTAGGTTACATGAACGTGTACATTTGTCAAACTCTATACTTATGTGCATTTCACTTATGTAAATTATATCTCAATATAATTATTTCTAAATTATATCTAAATATAAATATATTGGAGAAGGCAATGGCACCCCACTCCAGTACTCTTGCCTGGAAAATCCCATGGGCAGAGGAGCCTGGTAGGCTGCAGTCCATAGGGTCGCTAAGAGTCAGACACGACTGAGCAACTTCACTTTGACATTTCACTTTCATGCATTGGAAGAGGAAATGGCAACCCACTCCAGTGTTCTTGCCTGGAGAATCCCAGGGACGGGGGACCCTGGTGGGCTGCCATCTATGGGGTCGCACAGAGTCAGACACGAGTGAAGTGATGCAGCAACAGCAGCAGCAGCAGCATAATTATTTCATGCATATAAAATAATTGACACTTTCTAAAGGGGTGTTAAGTGTTTGACATTGTGCTTAATGTTTTTAATTTTCTTAAGTCAGGGAATTCTTTTTTCAACTAATACAGCCTGTATTTAACAGAGTATCTAGAATATAGAGGCTATCAATAATTAATTGTTGTTGAATGAGTGATTGAGTGTGTATGCTCTAAGGTATCCTTTAAATTATCTTCAGTTCTCTGGATTACATTCCACTTGCTAAATGAATTTAATGATTTATTTACTAAATAAAATAATAATTTATTCTCTACATAGTTATTCTGAAGAGTAAATGAGATTCTGTTACACAAACTGCTCTATGAATGTTGGTAGTAGTTGTTGTGGTGATGGTCACAGCTGTGGTTATATTGCATTATATATTGTTGATGCTGTTGAAAGTACACTCTCACAACAAATGTTGCCTTCATTTTCCTGGGGGAAGGTAAATGGGTCTATATATAAAACTTTCAGAGACTAAAGGAAATGATAAGACTATTCTGAAAGTTCTATTGGGTGATAAACAGTCATCCTTGGTCCCCATCCCCTTAAAGCCTCACACTACAGTGAAAATAAAAGACACTTACACCTTGGAAGGAAAGTTACAACCAACATATTAGACAGCATATTAAAAAGCAGAGACATTACTTTGTCAACAAAGATCTGTCTAGTCAAGGCTATGATTTTTCCAGTAGTCACGTATGGATGTGAGAGTTGGACTATAAAGAAAGCTGAGCGCCAAAGAATTGATGCTTTTGAACTGTGGTGTTGGAGAAGACTCTTGAGAGTCCCTTGGACTGCAAGAATATCCAGCCAGTCCATCCTAAAGGAGACCGGTCCCAGGTGTTCATTGGAAGAATTGGTGTTAAAGCTGAAAGTCCAATACTTTGGCCACCTGATGCGAAGAGCTGACTCATTTGAAAAGACCCTGAAGCTGGGAAAGATTGAGGGCAGGAGGAGAAGGGGACCACAGAGGATGAGATGGTGTTATGGTATCACCGATTCAACGGACATGAGTTTGGGTGAACTCGAGGAGTTGGTGATAGAAAGGGAGGCCTGGCATACTGTGGTTCATGGGGTCACAAAGAGTAGGACACAACTGAGTGACTGAACTGAACAGTGAAGGAAGAGGACCCCTCAAATATTTATATTGTCTCTTCAGGGCTCCTGCATGACCAAGATGATTAACAATGTACCTCAGTTTATACAATATATAAATTAATGTGATACAGTCCTTAAAAATCAAATCAACTTTTAAAAATTAAATTTATATTTTAAATTCATTAAAGGAGCTGGATATTTATGAATAATCTTCCTTGTTTCTTTTAGGAAAGTTCTAATTTTCCCCTAACGGGTTTGCTTAAAGGCAAGGGCAACCTATCTTCAGGAATCATTTCTACAAACTGCACAGCCCTGGAATGAGCTCCAGAGTGTAGCAGCCAAGTGAGAAGCACAGCCAGCTCCTAACCCTCTGGAGTCCCAGGAACCATCCTCAGTAGTTCTAGAGTTTTCACTTGATGTTTTTGTCTTTTCCAAGGAATTCCTCTTTTGCTATCAGTGAAAATTCGTAGGGGGTTGGTCCTGATGAAAAAGGCCAGTAACCCAAATATTCCTGAACCCAAAATGAGAGTCTCATCTGTTTTTAATTACACGGGCCTACTTGGGACTCACAAAAAGTCCTTCGGGTACACAGGTCGGGGACTGTTGGGATGATGATAAAGATGATGACCACCATTCTATAAGAGTAAAGAGTGGAAGATCTGATCCCAGAACCCAAGGCTAGCGGGCTTTCACCCACCCCACCCCAAGTTGCTTTCCGAGCCATATTCACCATCTCTGGAGGTAACCAATGATACCACCACTGTTACCCTAAAGCATCAGAGATGTGATCTCACCCAAAGAGCCTGAATAAGAGAGCAGAAATGTCTCTTTTTCTCCAGTGTTTAAGAGAAGCATTAGACAAAATAAACTCCAAACTTAAAGAATACTGAGTTCAGTTCAATTGAGCAACATTTAGAGAGCAACCTGTACTAAACACTGAAGTTACAGCAATGTCTCAAAGAGTCCAGAGTCCAGAAGACAGAGAAGAGCAGGCCAGCTGCCCCTCACTGCCATGAGCAGTTTTGGGGTCAGCACCCCACCTCCCAAGCCTGCCCTGGTGGAGAGAGATCTGTGCCATCTATGGCCTGGAGGCAGGGATGTAGCATTTGTGTAGGGAGTTAGGGGCAAACAGGGCTTAGCCAGAGACACAGCAGGTAATGAGCCATCCATAAACCTGAGCAGCCCCTGGGAGATGACTTCCCTAAGAAGATTTGCTATTCTGACAATGACTTGACCTGGCTCAGCTTACAGTGGACAGTTCATGATTCCTCTCCCTCGAATCAGCCCTACCTCAGCAACCCCTTGAAAATCCTTGACTCTTTGGCCCTGGGAGTCAACCCCTGCCCTCCTAGAGGACAGTACTCACTGAGAGGAGGGACTAAAGCAGGTGCCCATGCATGCTCCAGTCCCAGGACACAGGGCTTCAGCCCTGGACACAGGCCAGTAGCAGGGCCTCAGCACATCAGAGTCCTGGAGGAGAGCCACCCTCCATGCTGAGAGCCCAAGGTACCACCCCTGCCCCTGAGCACATCTATTCCTGCACTCCCATCTCAGTCACTGCCCAGGCTCCACCCTTACAGCCTAGACCTTTCCTGGGCAGCATGGGAAGCTCCAGGCTCTCAGGTCACTGTCTGGCACAGCCTCTGTAAGACAGACTCTCCCACAAGTCTGCAGGGCCAGCTCGACACCACCTCCCCAGAAAGCCTCAGAACAGATCCTCAGCTCAAACTCTGTCAGAGCCACTCCATGGGCCCAAAGCCTCCACTGATACCCTCCCAGCTAAGATGTCTGTGTCTTGCCACTTGTCCTTCAAGACACTCACTTACATTCACTTTTCCCTGTGAGCTACAAGCCAGGGTGTGTCCTGGGATGTTGATGTGGGCAGAAGACCTGATTCAGTCGCTCCTGACAGCAGAACTTCTCAGCCTTTTGTCATCATCACCATCCACAGATTACACTACCCCCCACCTCGAATCCCCACCCCCCACCAAGGAAAAATATTGCACTTAATTTTATGAGAGAAATAAATGAGGAAAAAAAAAAAAACAGAAAAAAGTAGGGTAGGAAGAGCAGGTCACAGGGAAGAGAAATAATATTTAATGATTATTCTATGTCAAGTGTACACTAATTTATTAAGAGATAAATTAGATATTAAGGAATATGAGTTTGTCATATAGACTTGAGCTATTGAGAACAATTAACCAATGTAATAGTTAAGATTTTTGTCTCCCCCAAAAACCAATGTTTTGTTCCTTTGGGGATGATATCGCCCTACTGAGAATCATGCCATAAAAGAAAAATCCTCAAGTGAACAATTACATTAAAATGCAGCCTGAGACCAGCCCTTTCCTCCAGCTCCATGTTCCCCATGGGTCCACAGAGGTAGGCCAGGTAACCCCTCTGCAGTACATCTCCAAGTTCTGCAGGCCCCACCTCCTCCTGGCTTTGGCTGGGCATTCTTTCCAATGTTTCTACATCAAAGTCAATTCTCTCCAAATTGTGAAAGAGCTCTATGTGGGCAGACAAGAGATGCTTCCAGAAGCCCACAGGTTTGCTCCCTTTGTCAAAGAAGAATTCTGCCATCCCCAGGACTCTGACCTCCCCAAGAAAGAGCTGTGGTCACTTGGTAACTTTGCTACAACCCTATCCTACACAGACATAGGCCAGCCCAGTTCCTATGGAACAGAGGAGGTTAATTGGATTGTGAAAGTAGGTACAGCTCACTGTTTCACAGTCTTTCTAATTATTTACTTATTAAAAAGAACCTTAACTGTTTATCAAGGGACTGAATATGTATTAATGGTAGACAGGGCTATTTGTGTGATGCCTTTGATGGAGAAACTAAATATTACTTGACACCTTACCACAGAGCTTTCTGACAGGGCTTTAAACATCAATCAATTATTTAAAGTCCCACATACATTGACTTTTTTTAATTACAGAGCTTTCCAGAGCAAAGGGAGTGTAAAGGAAGAAAGAATGAGGTTGCCGCGAAGAACATTCCATTTGTCTTAGGGTTTGACCCATTTCCCTTCTGTTTTATTAAGACCTTACTTTGTTTTATAGATCCTATGACCAGTAGCCAATTTGTTTTCAAGACACAGAGTTTTGCTTATTTTTTCTCAGGGCAGGAGCCTTTCCACTTAATTGGGCCTGTCTGGAATGGATGGAGCCTTCAGGAGAGGACATGGATTCTGAGCGAACTGAAGTTGCATCTGGGAGCTTAAGGCCTGTGGGTAACCCTTCCCCACTCAAACACCCACTCTGGTTGTTTTGGGAAAGAAGTAAGGAGATTGTGCAAAATCTTTCCCCAAGGAGGAAAATGAAACCACACATTAGAAAATAGACCTACCTTTATGGAAGCCCTCATATATGATATGCTATTTTTTTTTAAACAATAAGGGTCAGTGTTTCTTCATTCCAGAACACTCCACAGTCCAGAAGTCAGGCAAATTTATGCTTTATGAGCATCAAGTCTAGCCTTGTGCTGGGCACTGGAAACAGTGTAAATATGGCAGAATAGCTGCCTTCAGAGAGTTTGTTGCAGTCTTCCAGTAAAGACAGCCAGTAAAATACTTAAATAAACAAGGTAACTTCAAGTATGGAGAAGTGTGATGGAAAAAATAAAAGGTGCATCATAAAGAGCTGTTTATGATGACCCAGGACAGCTCACTGAGATGGTAGCATTTGACATGAGACCTGAGGAATGAGAAATAGGCAGTTATGTGTGGGTGTGAGGGAGAGGCATCCTGAGAGGAAGGAGCAGCAGATGCAAAGGCTCTGGAGCAGGGCAGAAATGAGACTAAGAAGACATATGGATTGGTTTCCCTGGTAGCTCAGATGGTAAAGAATCTGCCTGCAATGCGGGAGACCTGGGTTCAGTCCCTGGGTTGGGAAGATCCCCTGGAGGAGGTCATGGCAACCCACTCCAGTGTTCTTGCCTGGAGAATCCCCAAGGACAGAGGAGCCTGGCAGGCTGTAGTCCATGGGGTCACAAAGAGTTGGACATGACTGAGTGACTAAGCACAGCACATGGATGGGAATGAGGCCAGAGTGTGGGGAGGTCACAGTGAGGAGGTCCCAGAAGGTTTCCAGGTTTCCAAGAAAGGGCTAGCATTGCAGGGTGACCCCAAAGCCACACTGGCTCATCTCTGTGCCACATGGTAGGCCTCCTCAGGGACACCCCAGTGCCATCTTCTGGGAGGATGACCTCTATGTAGGTATAAGACTTCATTGCAAGCCATATCATCTTTATAACCAAGATCAGAGATAGGTTCTCCCCAGGATGCTCATCTTCTGGTTGGCCAGACACAGCGACGTGTTTAGTCTAAAGACCATGGGGATTCTCCTCAACCCTTTTTCACACTCCTTAAAGACAACCCCACCTCTACTAGTCTCCCATCCCTCATTCATCTATTTGTCCATTCCAATAGCACTTGGGCCAGACAGCCAGACCACCCCAGGCCCTTGGGAGACCCCAGTCTCAACAGAGAAGGACATAAATAGTGCCATGCCACGGGGCAGTGTAGGACTGGATGCAGGGACAAGGCACACAAGTGTACCCCACAAAGACCACCGGACACTGCCTGGGGCAGCCAGGGGGCTTCCTGCTGTGGGTGATTCTGCTGAGGTTCAGTCACTAAGATTTCTTCCCTTTTTTTTAACTGGGTGAATGTTTTATTTTGACTCAATCTTTAGAAACACAAGGCATCAGATAGAAATGCAGAAACTGACAAGTTCATCATAAGATATATATGGAAACGGAGTAGACTAGAAGGACCATAACAATCTTAAAGACTTCCAAGAATGTCAGAAAAGTAATAATACCACATTTACCAATCTTAAGGTTATAATGTTCAAGATTGTGTCACAGTGGCATATGGTTAGACAAGTGGAACAATAGAACAGAATTGTGTGCTATTTATACATTAAGTCCAATGCTAAGGACATCAGCTACTCCTCAGGATACATAAAATTCAAGTTGTAGAACAAAATTATAAATCTAAGTACTATACATAGTAGATTGGCAAAATATAGTGTATCAGCTGACTTATTTCTTATGAATTTTCCTCCTGAAGATGAAACTGCTTACATACTTGTGGAGGTACATCAAATGGAATATTAAACTGTTGTTAGAACTTGAAGGGGCCTCAAAACCACAGTGGACATTGCAGTCATCATTGGGCATCCACTAAACAATGTTTCCCCTTCCTTCTTTCCAACAGACTCCAGTCTGTTCAGCTTTCCATCCTCCACTATGTATCTGTGTGCTCCAGAGGAAAGGGCCAATCCCTGAACAGGGAGTGGGATGGGGCCCAAAGCGTTTCTCATGCCATCAATTAATCTAGGCATGGACCTGTGACATATAAATAATCTTCGCAATGGAGACACAAAGAGTCTTCTTGGGATCGTTTTGGGAAAGTTTTCCACATTGATAAAAGACACCTAGGAGAAGAAACACTCCTCTTCTTCCACTGGAGGGGGAGTCAGCACATGACACCTGGCACTCTGGCAGCTACATTGGGAACATGAGGATGCCATCTCTGGCAGACTGAGAATAATGGAGTGGGAATGTGGACAAGGACATGAGCCACTGTTGAAAGTCTGGATTCACTAAAGCCACTAGAGCCATCCAACCTCAGGTGACATGCCTGGAAAATTGCCTCAGAGGCTCCAGCATCTCTGACAGGCCAAGGGATGATCAAGTGTAACTGCAGACCCACTCAAGACCCTCCACTTACACTTGAGTGTAGACTGTTAGCAGTTTAACATCCTAGGGTACATGTTGCTTGTGCTTTTACATCTGACTTAGAAGCAAAGTTTTAGATTAAAGAGGTGAAGCTCTAAGTGTCTAGTCTCATACTGCCGGGAGTCTAGGGATCCCCTGGGAGGGAACAGAACTTAGATTCATGGAATATCTCAGCTAGTGGCAGCAAAGTTTGGGAAATGACCTAGTCCCATGATCTAGTCCTCAGTTTATCACAAGGACATACATCCCACTGTGAGTGTGAGACAGCCCAGCACAGAGCCCGAGTGCCCAGCTTCAGCCAGCAAAACTTCATTCACACTGATTCTAAGAAAAAGCAGGGACTTTAGACCAGACACTTGCATTAGGTCAAGGCCTTGCTCCTCACCTCACCCAGCGGGGAGCCTCAGCCTGCCTGACCTCCCAGGGTCTTCCCTGCCTCCCTGTGAATAGCAGCTGTCCTCACTGCCATCATGAGGACTAGAGGAGATGACGTGGCAAAAGTGGCCAGTGCTCCCCAAGCCCCTCTCCCCTTCTAGACACAGGAAGGCCACATTCTCCAGCTTCTCCAGAGTTTGGTGAGGCCAGTGGCAAGTGGCACACAGCACCTGCAGGCCAGACCCACCCATGCTGAACAGCAAGCCCTCTTTCTCTCCTGAATGTTGACTGCTGGATCCAGAGCAACCAGTGGAGGATGCTGAGGAAGCCCTAGCAGATAGCAACACTTACACATTGAAGAGCCTGGATTCACGAATTGCCAAGCTGAAAGCTGCCTGCTGAATGCCTGCTCAGGATTTA
>NW_011486895.1:79665-87433 GCF_000754665.1 Bison bison bison | reverse complement strand
CAGGATTTAATGTCAACAAAACTAAACCTCTATTATGTTGGGTTGTTTGTTACATCAGCTAGCATTAAGAATCCTGACTAGCACAAATGTCATGTAAGGCATAATAGTAACACAGATGCTTTTAAAAATCATGATTTCCTTTTCTACATCTTGCTTTCTTCTCTCTTCCTAGAATTTGCTCTGCCTTTTAAAATTCAAGGAGCAGGCATTCGTACTGAGACGATGAGCAGGAGGCTCCTTTAAAACCCTTCCAGTGGACTCTACCCGCTCAGCTCCTGTTGGTCAACTCTGAAACTCATAGAAGTTTAGGATCTGTGCCGTCTGCAGGAGGCTTGTACCTCCAGGCACTTCCTCTGATCCCCACTGCTGGCCCAAGATGTGTGCCAAGTGCCTGGGACCTGGAAAGCAAGGCTCTCTCCTGTCTATTTTGACCTCATTAAATTTCCCTGTTTTCAGGAGGCTGGAGGAAACAGGGTAAAGCAGGTGAGGACAGGTCTCCAAAACTAGCCTTGAGGCTTCTGCTTCTTACAGGGCAGTGGGACTGAGCATGCCCAGGGACATCTCTGAAAGGCGGTTTCCACCCTTGAACAACCTCAGAAAAGAGAGAGTGTGTGGCCTCACCTGAGATAGGATGATGATTCTGAATCTCTGTTCTTAACAGTCTATGTTCTGGGGACATAAAATGGTTTGGTTTGTTTGCAGTTTATCTGTGCGTCCCGTTCTATGACCCTTATGTTCCACACATAGTCTCTGTTTTCTTTCAAAACACAGCATCTCTTCAAGGTTCCAGAAAAAATCATCTCTCATAAAAAAGCCAGGAAGCATCCATACTTTTGCTGCTGGACTCAAGATACATAGACAGGGAGGGAATTAAATCACACACAACTTTGCCAAAAACTTTTGAATTCTTGTTAGACTTTTAGTCTTCCAAAAAACAATCCCCACCCAGGACACATCACCACTGTTCCCTCTTTCCTCAGTGTTGCAAGGGACTCAGGGCTTTCACAGTGACTGCCCCCAAGTCTACATAATAAGCCCCCAGTGGCCACCAGAACAAAGGCCTCCTTAGAAGGTAACTGAGCTGCATCTGTTCTTTGTCAGGTTCTTCCCTCAGGAGCCAGAACTCTCCCCAGTGAAGGATCCCATCCCCCATCAGCCACGCTTTGTCATCCTCCTGCAGCTACAGAGCTGAGCCTGCCTGTCCAGTGAGGTTGGGGAGAGCAGTGCTCTCCTGAAGTAACACTGGGTCAAACTGAGAGTAAGTACAGACAGGTGAGAATTCAGGTGACTGAGCTGACTGATGCGCTGGTTATCAGGGTAGAAGAGAGAGGGCTAGAAGTGGCCTTGTTATACCAAGGAGAAGCTGAGACTCAGAGGAGGCAGCCCCTTTCCCTGGGTCACAGTCAAGTTCCTGACCTTTAAGAAGACCCAAGCCCCCGCCTGGCTCTAGTATGTCTCCTAGCATGTTCCCTCTGAAACTCAGAGCCACGCAGTCCAGGAGATTTCCAGACAGAGGGTTGCAGTGGGGCTGGGGAGGGATTGGGGAGGGTAGGTTGGTCCTTAGTGCCCCCTGGCAGATGCCAAATGGAGCAGCCCAATCCTACAGTCACAGGCTCTAGACCAGGGGAACACGGGCTTGCCTGGGGTGCTTCAGATGGGAGCAGCCCACAAGAGTCCTGGGTGCAAGGAACACACTCAGCCAGAAACCAGGAAGGACTGTGTGGCTGCCCTTGGGGAGGGGAAGGAGGGAGTGTCACTCAGTGTGTCTGAGGAAAAGGGGGTAACCTCGATGTGGGCTCTAGTGTGCCACAACCATGACTTTTGTTTTAACTGAAGGAGGGTTTTAAGCCAAGCAGTGACTTGGTTTGTAAAGACCAAAAAGGCAGAAAACTTGCATTCGTCCAAATGGAAGAGGTGAAGGGTGTTTGGTGGTGGCCATGGAGAGTTGTCTGCATTCAATTATAATCCGAAGGTGGACTCAGGGAGAGAGCCGAAGGGAGCAGAAGAGAAGGTGACATCCAGAATGACCCCGATTTCACTGCCTGTGAGGTCATGAGGGGACCATTGAGATAGGTGGTCGAGGGAAACGACCCACTGGGTGGGGAAGATCAGGACTCAGGACAGGAAGGTCCACTGGAGGTACCTTCAGGACATCAAAGAGGTAGCTGGACATGCAGTCCAGAGCCACAGAGGAGGTGACCTGGAGTGACAGCCTTGAGTGACAGTGGTGTAATGATAGTAACAGGAGTGTGGCACAGGCAGGATGACAAGCACATGTGCCTGGAAAAGAGGCTAAGTGCAGCACCTGCCAGGCAAGGCCGAGTGAAGGGCAGCAGCAGTGTGAGTGTGGGGAGGCCAGGCCCCTGGGGCCCAGCTCAGGGCCTGCTCCATGCTCTCCAGGGGATCATTACCCTATCAGCCTGGCTCAGAGCTGCTGTCAGGTGGGCAGACAGGCACAGACCCGCCCCCGATGGATTAGTCAACAGGGGTCAAGAAAATGCAGGATGTGGCTCTTTGGCAGCTCCCACACCCACAGCATCCCCGCCAGTCACAGACTCTGCTCCTCTGTGCCTCTCAGGCTTGTATCTGTGAATGAGGAGCTGTACTAGTTCCACCTCTGTACACAATCAGGAGAAGCGACTTCAGGACACAGTCATTAGAATGACACAAAACAAAACGTGTGGACACTAAGAGGGGAAAGGGGGGGATGAATTGGGAGACTGGGACTGACATGTGTATATACTATTGATACTATGTATAAAATAGATAACTAATGAGAACCTGCTGTACAGCACAGGGAACTCTACTCAGTGCTCTGTGGTGACCTAAATGGGAAGGAAATCAGAAAAAGAGGGGATATATGTATACATATGACTGAATCACTTTGCTATGCAGTAGAAACTAACTCAACATTGTAAAGCAACTATACTCAGATAAAACATTTTTTAAATAAGAAAAAAGGACACAGTTATGCATGTTGATTGTTGTTGTTTAGTTGCTCAGTCAGTCAGTTCAGTCGCTCAGTCGTATCCGACTCTGTGCGACCCCACAGACGGCAGCCCACCAGGCTCCCCCGTCCCTGGGATTCTCCAGGCAAGAACACTGGAGTGGGTTGCCATTTCCTTCTCCAATGCATGAAAGTGAAAAGTGAAAGTGAAGTTGCTCAGTCGTATCCGACTCTTAGCGACCCCATGGACTGCAGCCTACCAGGCTCCTCCATCCATGGGATTTTCCAGGCAGGAGTACTGGAGTGGGGTGCCACTGCCTTCTCAGTCGTGTCCAACTCTTTCATGACCCCTTGGACTGTAGCCCACCAGACTCCTCTGTCCATGCAATTTTCCAGGTGGGAATACTTGAGTGTGTTCCCATGCCCTCCTCCAGGGGATCTAATCCACCCAGGAATCAAACCTGCATCTCCTGCATTGCAGGTGGATTCTGTACCCACTGAGCCACCTGGGAAGCCACCTGATGAGTAAATGGAATCAATCATCAAAAGCAATTAGCAGATTCTTGGTCAATGAAATTGATTACGGAAAATGAATGAATTAGGACCACCCCCAAAAATACTGAATTTAAAATAATTTTCAGCCCAACAATGTTTGGCAAATCAGCCAGCATAATCTCTGTGTACAGTGTATTCCATAAGCAACTAAACCTTGTAAGTTTCTCAGGAAAATGCACTGATTTTGATAATGATGTCAAGATGCAACTATTCCACTGGAAAGACACCCAGTGTGATACAGCAGTTACTCCTGCTCCCCACTTCAAAGTTCTCCTCTAGAAGTTTCTTGCCAATACTTTATACATAGGTCTTCATTACGTCCCAACATGAACCCACTAACCATTTTTTCTACATTCAGGAGAGAACTGATTTAATTGATGGAACAATAAGAATTTATTGGAATATTTTTCATAGCTCAAATCTGCTGAAAAAATGCAAAATGTTAATTTAGGAAAGTATTAATATGTTCTCTATAGATAATACACTTCCCGTTGCCTGATACATTTTAAAGCAATTTGAGACAAACACTAGACATATGCAATTATGGGTCTCATGAGATATCAACAGCATCTTTTTCTTAAAAACAACCTGGGCAGCCTAAGAGTATTAGCAAGTGATATAAAAGAAGCTAATTATCACAGCAGACTGGGGCAGCAATCTTTAGCACATAGATAATACAGCCTTCCTTCAAACAAACAGGTGAGAAAGGATTTTTTTCTCCAAGAACCATCTGTACAGAAGAAACAGATATAAATAAGATCATTGTTTATATGTGCAGAGGATGACACCAAAGGCCTTTCTTGGCACGTTGGTGACCATAGTCCAGCTTCACCATCTTAAACCCATCCCCCACCTTGCAGCCCTTCCTAAAGAGCAGCTTGTCCACATCACAGCTTCAAACATCTCCGTGCTTTGCTGGCCCCAAGGTGCAGTCCAGACGCTCATGAGGTTTGCACAACCTGGGCCAAGTGACCCGTCAGTCTCTGGGCCCCTGTTCTGGCTCTAGCAGACTCTGTGCTCCAGTCTCTGCCACACTCCCCTACTCACTTTTAGACTTTCAAGGACCAGCTCAGGTGCACTCTCCAGAACCCACCTTCCAAGGACTCCACAGCATCTTGTTAGCTGTGTCTCACCTGCAGTAGGCTCTCAGAAATATTCTGTTGAATAAATGAATAATGAGCGAATGGGGGAGCAGTTGACAGACCATCCCAAATCCCTGACCAGTTCCCACCAAGATGAGGTAAGCCTGTGAGCACGATGACTAAACAGTGTCCCCTTAGAGAAAAAGGGGGCTGCCTGTGGCTTGGGTCTTCTGACAGGCCCAGGGCTCTGTCATGCTACCTCTCCAGACTGGGACTAAGGCACAGCCTGAACCAGCAAAGTGAGTGACCCTATGTTAAGCCCAGGAAGGCTGATGGCAGCTTTTCTGTTCTAAGCAGTGTGTTTCCTTGTGCTCCAGCAAGCAGATAAACTCTCCTGTGTGGCAGTGCAGCTCAGTGGAGAGATGGCAAGAAGGGCTGTCCCAGAACAGCAGCTGGGTGTGTTCCTGAGCTAGAAGGTAGCTGTCTGCAGGGGGAGGGGGCCAAAGCACCCTGCTCCAACCTACCACCACCACCCTCCCTTCCCTGCCCTGCACAGGAGCAGGTTTCCTGAAAGGAGAACAGAATCCTGGAGGTTCCAATGCTGCACAGGATTCAGCGATCAACATTGATTGGATGATAGATAGATAACATGTGAGGGCACCAGTGGGTGGGGTCTCCCCAGGTAAAGCTGTCTGGAAACAAGGTTCACTTTGCAGAGCTGCTAACTACAAACCATACAACATGACCTGGTGCTCATCCCCGGGAAATCACGGCTTAGAAGGACAACTTGTCTGTAGGTAAAAGTTGATGTCCCCCAAAGCATACTCTAGGACCCTCTACATACATTTCCAGAGCTAAAATTACCACTCATATGCCAACAGCTCCCAAAGCTGGGATCCCAGCACAGGCTCTCAACCTAACATCCCACAGCCTGTCACATGGATGTCCCACAAGAACTTGAACTCAGAACTGAGCTTGGCATTATTCTCTGTGCCCAGATCCAATGAATTAGACTAACAGTCAACCAGTTTTCCAAATCTAATGTGGGAAATTCATCCCTGATTTCTCCTTCTCCCTCTTCCTCCACTATTCTAGCTATTCCCCAAATAGCAAGGACTTTACTTTCCAAATAACTCTCTAGCTGACCTTGTATCTGCAGGCCAATTCTCATAGCTTTTCTCCAAAACTATTGCTACAGCCTCTTTAAAGTTCCCTGAAACCCCATCCTTTTCATTCCATCCTCCACATGGGCCACCAAGGTGGCTGTATCACCTTTGCTGCTTAAAATCCTGTCTTTCATCCCCAACCCTGTCTTTCCCTACTCTATTCTGTGATAGCCAAGTCTGAAAATCTGCACACAGCCATTCCCAGACTTCAGAACCATCTGGTTCTGGTTAAGATGCACCACTGGAAGGCACTGGTAACAGGAAGGGAGAATGGGCTCCTGTCGGCACCAACATCACTAGCTTTCCTGTAGAGGAGTAAAACATGTTAGCTCTAATGTTCTGTGGAACTCCCAGCCCTGGCTCTGCAGCACACCCCTCAGGATTATGACAACTGCTCTTGAAGTACCCCTCAGCAGCCCAACAAAGATGCTGTGCCCTCAGAAGTCCAGCCACAAGCCAACTCCTTGAAGATCTCAGTGGCACTATCTCTGAGTTTCTAAGGCCTGGGGAAATCCATTTGTTTCTACAACCTTAAGCATAATAGCTTTTCCATGCTGTTCCTCATACCAGAGTTACTACAGGGCTCCCTTCACTCTGCTCCCTTCACTCTGCTCCAACACCAGTGTGCTAAGTCACTTCATCATGCCCAACTCTTGGCAACCCTATGGACCATAGCCTGCCAAGTTCCTCTGTCCATGGGATTCTTGAGGTAAGAATACTGGAGTGGGTTGCCATGTCCTCCTCCATGGGAATCTTCCTGACCCAAGAAATCAAACCCACATCTCATGCATTGGCAGGTGGGTTCTTTACCACTAGCGCCACCTGGGAAGCCCCCAACACCAATACCTTGTGCTAAATCTCCTCTAATTGAAATGTCTTACTTGGTTTCTGTCATCCTCACCATACCTCATTTGATACAGATAAATTGAAAATACAAGTCTGTGTCTATTCCTTCATAAAATACCACTAAAGTAACAGTTTCAAAAAATTTAAAGGTATAAATCTTCAAGTATAATGAAAACACATGAAAAGATAACAGCAGATGAGAGATATCAGCCACATTTTGCAGAAGGGAGAGCAGCTAAGAAAGTGGCAACTAATTTGGCAGACCAGAGAAAACAGAAACCTGGGTACCTACAGTTGCTTGGAGAAGTTAGGAAGAAAGGCAACTTAAATAGCAGAATTCTAGAAAAGCCCAGAGCTGGGGACTACAGACACTCCTGGTGAGCTTAAAGGGTGAGGCTAAAAAGCGAAAAGAGTTGTTGTTCAGTTGCTAAGTCGTATCCAACTCTCTGAGACCCCATGAACTGCAGCACTCAAGACTTTCCTGTCCTTCACAAATTCCCAGCATTTGCTCAAACTCATATCCATTGAGTCAGTGATGCCATCCAACAAGCTCATCCTCTGTCACCTTCTTCTCCCCTTACCCTCAATCTTTCCCAGCGTCAGGGTCTTTTCCCATGACTCAGCTCTTCCCTACACAAACCTATAATCTACTTACCAAGACAAATCCTTTCCTTCAGCCATAACAGCAGAAGCTGTTCCTCCCCATGAGTGAAGGATCACTGAGTAAAGGATCACTGAGTGAAGGATCACTACTGAAGAGGGAGGCGTTGTTAGGAACACAGGGAGTCGGGTGGGGGAATTCAGCAACAATCTGCAGCACAAATCAGTTAGCTTCTTGTTTCCCCTCTCTCTGCTTCCTGGGAGCTACCAGAGCACGTGCACCAGCAAAAGGAAGACAGGAATAGGCTTTTAGACACCACGCCAAAAACACAGGTGACAAAATGTAAAAAATAGATGGATATCATTCAGAAAGTAAAAAGATAACTTTTTTTTTTACCTTTTATGGAATAGAATGTGGAGAAAAGGGAACATTATTGTACTGTTGGTGGGGATATAAATTGGTGCAACCACTGTGGAAAACAGTATGGAGGTTTCTTTTTAAAAAATTGAAAATAGAACTACCATATGACCCAGCAATTCCTGAATATACATCTGGAAAAGATGAAGACTCT
>NW_011486895.1:70845-79565 GCF_000754665.1 Bison bison bison | reverse complement strand
CTCCCTCCTCCCTCCTCCCTCCCCGTATCATCCCTCTGGGTCATCCCATTGCACCAGCCCCAAGCATCCAGTATCCTGCATCAAACCTGGACTGGCTCAAATCTTAAAAGTTCATGTACTCAAATGTTGATAGCACTATTTACAATAGCCAAGACATAGAAGCAACCTAAATGTCCATCAATAGATGAAGGAATAAAGATGATGTGGTGTGTATATATATATATATATAAATACTACTCATCCATAAGAAAGAATGAAATTTTGCCATTTGCAACAACATGTATGGACATGGAGGGGATTATGCTAAGTAAAATAAGTCAAGCAGAGGAAGACAAATACATATTTGGGATCTAACAAATAGAGCAAACTAGTGAATATAACAAAAAAGAAGCAGACTCACAGATATAGAGAATAAACTAGTGGTTACCAATGGAAAAAGGGAAGGGGGGGTAATATAGGGGTGGAGAATTAAGAGGTATAAACTAATTAGGTATAAAATAAGTTACAAAGATATGTTATAAAACACAGAGAACATAGACAAAATATTACATATTTCACTCTAAGTGAAATATAATCTTAAAAATAGAATGGAGAGAATATTTGTACATCATGTATTCCATGAAGGACTTGTATCTAAATATATAAAGAATTCATAAAAATCAATGAGAAAAATTTAAGTAACCTGATTAACAAATGGACAAAGGATCAGAAAATAGACAAAGGATCAAAATGGATATTTCTCCAAAGATACACAAATGGCCAATAATCACATTAAAAAATGCTCAACATCATTAGGGAAATACAAATCAAAACCACAATAAGATTCCATTTCACACCCCTTAGGATTACTATAATCAGAAAGGTAAAATAAGAAGAGTTACTGAACACGTAGAGAAATTAGACCCCTCATACACTAGTGGTGGGAAAGTAAAACTGTTCAGCCTCTGTGGAAAACTGTCTGGTGGCTCTTCAAAAAGTTAAATACAGTTTCACCATATAACCCACAATTCTACTTTTTTGATATACACGCAAGAGAAGGGAAAATGGGTCCTCAAACAAATGCATGCACATCCTTGTTCATAGCAGGACTGTTCACAATTTTCAAAAGGTGGAAACAGCCCAAGTATCAGCATATCAATTGATTATTTTAAATGTAGTATATACACACAATGGAATACTGTCCATTCATAAAAGAATGAAGCGCTGATAAACATTATGTGGATGAACCTTAAAAACATTATACTAAGTGAAATGCCAGAAGCAAAAGGCCACATATTATATGATTCTATTTATACAAAATATTCAGAATAGGCAACTCTATAGAGAAAGAAAGTAGATTAGTAATTGCCAGAGGCTTGGAGAAAGGGTATTGGGGAATAACTGCTAGTGAGTATTAGATGTCTTTGAGGTGTGATGAAATACTCTAAAATTACAGTAATTGCATAACTCTTATTACACACACACACACACACACACACACACACAAAATACTGAATTGCCCACTTTTAATGGCTGAAATGTAAGGAATGTAAATTTTATTTCACCTGACTAAACAAAGTTGCCTGTGTGAGGTGTTTCAGATAATTAACATATTCCATACTAGCCTTACCTGGGCAGGACATAACCATAGCCACAGGGCAGGAATCATGCCTTCATTTCAGAAAATCTATGCAGCAATTTATGAAGGATTATGGCTCCAAATGATGATCTAACTAACTGGAACACTCCTGAGATAACAGAAATAACTTTTGTACAATATTTTCCACTTTGAAATGTGCTTTATAATTGATCTGAAGGCTCTCAGCCTACGTCATTTCTTCATGAGTGTCCAGCAATCAGTTCAGTTCAGTCGCTCAGTCGTGTCCAACTCTTTGTGACCACATGAACCACAGAACTCCAGGCCTCCCTGTCCATCACCAACTCCCGGAGTCCATCCAAACCCATGTCCATTGAGTCGGTGATGTCATCCAACCATCTCATCCTCTGTCGTCCCCTTCTCCTCCTGCCCTCAATCTTTCCCAGCATCAGGGTCTTTTCCAATGAGTCAGCTCTTCGCATCAGGTGGCCAAAGTATTGAAGTTTCAGCTTCAACATCAGTCCTACCAATGAATATTCAGGACTGATCTCCTTTAGGATGGACTGGTTGGATCTCCTTGCAGTCCAAGGGACTCTCAAGAGTCTTCTCCAACACCACAGTTCAAAAGCATCAATTCTTCAGCGCTCAGCTTTCTTCACAGTCCAACTCTCACATCCGTACATGACCACTGGAAAAACCATAGCTTTGACTAGATGGACCTTTGTTGACAAAGTAATGTCTCTGCTTTTGAATATGCTATCTAGGTTGATCATAACTTTCCTTCCAAGGAGTAAATGTCTTTTAATTTCATGGCTGCAATCATCATCTGCAGTGAGTTTGGAGCCCAGAAAAATAAAGTCAGCCACTGTTTCCACTGTTTCCCCATCTATTTCCCATGAAGTGATGGGACCAGATGCCATGATCTTAGTTTTCTGAATGTTGAGCTTTAAGCCAATTTTTTCACTCTTCTCTTTCACTTTTATAAAGAGGTCCTTTAGTTCCTCTTCACTGTCTGCCATAAGGGTGGTGTCATCTGCATATCTGAGGTTATTGATATTTCTCCCAGCAATCTAGAGTCCAGCTTGTGTTTCCTCCAGCCCAGCGTTTCTCATGATGTACTCTGCATATAAGTTAAATAAGCAGGGTGACAATATACAGCCTTGACGTACTCCTTTTTCTATTTGGAACCAGTCTGTTGTTCCATGTCCAGTTCTAACTGTTGCTTCCTGACCTGCATACATGTTTCTCAAGAGGCAGGTCAGGTGGTATGGTATTCCCATCTCTTTCAGAATTTTCCACAGTTTATTGTGATCCACACAGTCAAAGGGTTTGGCATAATCAATAAAGCAGAAATAGATGTTTCTCCAGCAATCAGACACACACAAACATGAACCCTCACACACACATACCTTACAAACATGTGACAGAGTTATGTTTAGGGCAGATTAAGATGTCAATCTTTTTGCAGTGTCTGATTTCCTTTTAGAAACATGTTAGCAAAAAGAAGGTTTCCCAGGTGGTGCTAGTGGTAAAGAACTCACCTGCCAATGCAGGAGATGCAAGAGACGCAGGTTTGATCCCAGGGTTGGGAAGATCCCCTGGAGGAAGGCACTGGCAACCCACTCCAATATTCTTGCCTGGAGAATCCCATGGACAGAGGAGTCTGGCGGGCTATGGTCCATAGGGTCACAAATAGCTGGACATGACTGAAGCAACTTAGCACACAGCACACACACACACAAACACACACACAGCAAAAAGGACAGCTTTGAGTTGATGAATTCGATATGAGGATGATCTGGTTGTGATGACAGTGTCACATCAGTTTGGTCAGTCTCAGAAGACTGGGAAGGTCCAGGCAAGCACTGTCCTTAGCAGGTATAGAGGAGGGGGAAGAGCAAAGGGAGTCAAGCAGATATGGCATCATTTGACTATTCTCAAGGAAAGCTGTCACCAAGAGTTTGTGCAAACTATTTCCACAAAAGAAGGCAAAAAAGACACCATGGCAAGGCAGACAGAACTTCCAATCAGGAAGCCAGGCTCAGATTTGCAGGACCCAGGTAGGAGGATGGCGGGGGTATGAGGCGCCTGTGCAAGGGGAGGCCGAGTGGTCAGAGGAGCAGGCCTGTGAGCACCTGCTGTTTATCTGCAGGTCTTCTTTCCCCTCCCATCCTTTCCCTCAGCACCTCAGCCACTGCCCTCCTGAGACCATCCAATGAGGAAGACCACCCCCATGCCTGTAGATGGTTTGTGAGTTGCTCCATCAACGTGCAAGCCTACTGTGAAACTAGCTTCAGCCCCTCTGCCACTAGATTTGACAGGAAAAGGTCATTTTTCAACTCGAACACAGAACAGTCCACCAGCATGTGTTCAAGATTGTAAAGCACCCTCTCCTGCAATCTCTTTTCCCACAAATCTTCTTTACCAGCCCCCACACACCACAAGCCAGTGGCTCTCACACTTCAGCCAGCATCAGAAACACTTGGAGGGTTGTTAAGGCATGGGGTACTGGGACCCTAAGTGGAGACACCACACGCTGAAACCCATCTTCCAAAAATTCTGCCCAAGCCCTCAGGTGTGCTTGATAGCCATGTGACCTCAGAGAAGTTCTTGAACCTTGCCTAGCCTCAGTTTCCTTATCTGTACAATGGGGGTGAGAGTACCTCCCAGCTCACAGGATTGTCGTGAGGATGAGTAAACTAATGGGTATGAGGTTTGGGACAGTGCCTGATACTCATTAGGTGCTGCACCCGTTTCCAAGCTTGTGACCATCCCTCAGTGACTCACCACCGCAAGGATCAGGTGTTTGATGCATTCAGTCTCTGGTGGAGAACCCTGTTCATTTTCTCATGAGAAGTGGATCTGGTGCAATTGTTTTTGCCTATATCATAGTTGACATTTCAGTTTAGATGCCAGCTGTACGCATCTCTTCACAGGTGTGTCAATTAGTCTGGTAGCTTTGAGTGAGAACTTCCTTTCCAGATGTGATGTGCTGGCATCCGCCCCGACTTCTCAGCTCATTACAACCCTCCCTGCCCAGGCCAGGTTGGGGAGAATGCAGAGGCTGGTCTGTCCAGCTCAGTTCAATTTAGGGGTAACAATTACTTGACTTATGTTCTAGTTTTGTACCTTTAAATAAACTACAAGTTAGATATAGACAGATGGATACATAGATAGATATGTAACTGAATCACTATGCTATACATCTGAAACTAGCACAACATTGTAAATCAACTCTGCTGCTGCTGCTAAGTCACTTCAGTCGTGTCCGACTCTGTGCGACCCCATAGACGGCAGCCCACCAGGCCCCGCCATCCCTGGGATTCTCCAGGCAAGAACACAGGAATGGGTTGCCATTTCCTCCTCCAATGCATGAAAGTGAAAAGTGAAAGTGAAGTCACTCAGTCGTGTCCGACTCTTAGCGACACTATGGACTGCAGCCTACCAGGCTCCTCTGTCCATGGGATTTTCCACCTCAATTTAAAAAATAAGCCACAAGTTCTTTGTAGGCAGTGATTCCTTCTTTTGTGCTGACAAGACATGGGGGTGCCCTGGGGAGAAACAAAGGTGCCCGTGCCTGAGTGAGGCCATTTGTGAAATGAGGGGTCAGGTGAGCAAAGCCAACACAGGGTCCCATGGAGAGACAGCTACTTGGAAAACCAGAAGGGACTGGGGCTTGGACAACCTGCTGGGACTCAGCTCACAGCAGGCACTCACTAGAAGTTGTGATCCAGCATCCACCATGTGGGCAGTCTTTACTGGCCTCTCCGTAGGCACAGTGGAAAGACCAGGCTGCCCCATGTGGGATCCCAGCACCCAGCACAGCCTGGCTCATGGAGGGTCTCAGCTGGCATGGACAGAATGCGTGGCTGGGCTTGTGGCTGAACTCTGTGCTGCCAGGGGGCTGGGCCCCCACTGGTAAGGGCAAGTCAGGCATTCACCCCTACTCACTATCTACTGTAGCCTATCGATTGCTACATGCTTGTTTCTGCTCTCCCAAGCAGTTGCAAATTGATCATTTGGTGATCTATTCCAGCAGCTTCTCAAGCTGATAGATGCCTAATTGTGGGCCCAGCCTTCCTGAGAGTGTATTGTGACCAGAGCTCCTTAGGGGCAGCAGAGAGGCCAGGCTGTGAGCTGAGAAGTTCTTTCTACAAGTTTTTGATCCGCATCTCTGCAGCAGTTATTCTCAAAGTGTGGTCCCAGGCCAGCACCATCAGCATTACCTGGAATCTGTTAGAACTCCACATTGACAGGATCCAGCTGAGATCAGCTGGCTCTGACTCCTGGGGGTTGGAGCCCATCACTTTGTGCTTTATGAGCCTTCCAGGTGATTTCAGTGTACAGTAAAATTTGAAAGCCACCATTCTGAGGACCCCAGGAAAAGGTTAGGATTGAGGCAGTAACCCCATGTTAAAGGTGAAGAAATGCAAAGCCAAATGCACATGATTTGTTCAGCGCGACTCGTTTGTGTGTTCTTCTATTCTCTCGTTAATTTGTCAAACACTTATCAGTTGCCTGCTCTTTGCACAGCGCTGAGATAGGCACATGGGCTGCTGCTCTTCAGACTGAATTCTCTTCAGTCATGTCCGACTCTGTGTGACCCCATAGATGGCAGCCCACCAGGCTCCCCCGTCCCTGGGATTCTCCAGGCAAGAACACTGGAGTGGGTTGCCATTTCCTTCTCTAATGCATGAAAGTGAAAAGTGAAAGTGAGGTCGATCAGTCATGTCTGACTCTTAGCGACCCCATGGACTGCAGCCTACCAGGCTCCTCCGTCCATGGGGTTTTCCAGGCAAGAGTACTGGACGAGCCCCATATTCAAGAGTTCACAGTCTGGTGAGAGGACTCAGCCCTGTGGAAGACGGGATTAACATCTGCCAATGCAGTCAGCAAGCACTCTTGTGGCCTAGAAGTGCTGGGCAGCTGCCTCCGGACGTGGTGGTGAACATGTCACCACATGTCCAGGATCGTGGAGGCTGTGCTGAGGAGGGTGCCAGATTTCCAGAGAAACACTCAATGCTACAAAGGTTCCCAGGGCAATGTGGGCAATGATGCAGCAGATGAGTAGACTGGTCTGCAGGGTCCAAACAGCCTATGGGGATGAAAGCTGCACTGACGGGGGAGGATGGACAGGGATGGGAGGAAGGCAGGGGCATCCGCATGTGCCAGGCTGCAATTCGGCACATCCAAGGGTCCAAGCATTGTCGGTCCAAGTGAGATGTCAAGAAAGCAAGAGGATATTTGGATCTGGGACTCTGGTGAGAGACCAGGCTGAAGATGAGCAGGTGACAGTCTGCATGTTTGGGATCTGTGAATCCTGACACTGCATGGGGAGGGAGTGCAGGCAACCCACCTGATGGATAAGGGTGGAGGGGTAAGGGACAGGGTGAGACTGGCAAAGATGAGAAGTTCCACTGTGAGGACATGACTTCCTAGCTGGTTCTCTTGTGTGCTCAGTTAGTTTTTTCTCCATACCATAGGAGACATGAGAGTTAGAGGGGAGGTCTCATGGACAAAGAAAGATCCCAAAGCAGAAAGAAAGGGCAGAATCCAGAGCATGAGAGGCTGTTGTGCTCAGAAAGAGAAGCTCACAGCTCCTCTGCTATGACAGGAGGGGGAGGAAAAGAATGGCAATAGATGCAAGATGACAGATGGCCTTGGAAATGGAAGCTACAGGTATCCCTGGATGGCTTCCACCTTCCTGGAGAAATATGTAGGTGTCCCCTGCTAAAGGAGAGGGAGGAGCTAGAGGTGGGAGGACAGTCCAGATATATTGTTGCAGGCAGTGAAAGTGCAAGCTAGCCAGGCAGATATATTGATGTTATTGTTGTTCCGTTGCCCAGTCATGTCCGACTCTTTGCAACCCCATGGAACAGCAGCATGCCAGGCTTCCCTGTCCCTCACCATCTCCCGAGGTTTGCCCAAGTTCATGTTCATTGCATCGGTGGTGCCATCCAGCCATCTCATCCTCTGACACTTTCTTCTCCTTCTACCCTCAATCTTTCTTAGCATCTTTTACAGAAAGATCTACCAACACTGCCAGGCTAATGGAGGGCTGGGCAGGATGGGCAACACAGATGTACATCCTCCACAACAGCCAGCCCTCTGATTCCTCTGCCTGACAGACCCAGAGAGATGCCTGTCTCCAAGCTAAGGGGAAAGACTCGAGGGCAGGCAGAAATTTTATGAAAATGGCCGTGCATTATATGGGCCCGGGGCATGTTTCAAGCCTTGGTTCTGATCAGGATTTAGTGGTGGCCTCTGGAGCAGCCTAGGTGGCTTCACAGAGCCTCACCTTCTTCCTTAGCAAAGAGGGATAATCACACACTGTGATTAATCATGGCACTGTGCTGGTCCACAACAGTGGTGCAGTCACTGGCAAGAGGTAAAGCCATCTCACAGGCTTCCCCAAGTCAGACCTTCATGTAGCCACACAGCTCTTCATAAAAGTGTTCAGCGAAGGTCCCCAGAGAGAACACCTCAGCTTAATCACTTTTTCTCACCCTAATCCAAAATAACTTAGCCATGAACAGCCACAACGTTTGTCACCCTAGGCCTTAAGTGGTCATTCCTTCAAAAGTAAATCTCTGGATTTTCTAAAGCTCTGAAATCAGCTAAGCTGGTCTTCACTAAAGAGACTTATGCACTTCACCTGTGTAATGCTCAGTGAGGCCCGGTGTGAACAGAGCAGCTGCTTCCTGAGGCACTTGCCTGGGGCTACACAAGTAACTGCAGGGACCCCTTTCCCTCCCCACTGTCGTCGTCCCCGGGTTTGCAAGAAGAAAGAGGGGCATCATCCTGCTTGCAAACAACAGAAGGAAGAAAGATTCCAGTAAAGGATAAATTATATAGGAAGTGGCATTCAAAATGTGAGGCTGCTCCTATAGACATTTCTCCAAAGAAGACATACAGATGGCTAACAAACACATGGAAAGATGCTCAACATCACTCATTATCAGAGAAATGCAAATCAAAACCACTATGAGGTACCATTTCACGCCAGTCAGAATGGCTGTGATCCAAAAGTCTACAAATAATAAATGCTGGAGAGGGTGTGGAGAAAAGGGAACCCTCTTACACTGTTGGTGGGAATGCAAACTAGTACGGCCACTATGGAGAACAGTGTGGAGATTCCTTAAAA
>NW_011486895.1:68186-70684 GCF_000754665.1 Bison bison bison | reverse complement strand
AGGTGGGAAGATTTGGGAGAATGGCATTGAAACATGTAAAATATCATGTATGAAACGAGATGCCAGTCCAGGTTCGATGCACGATACTGGATGCTTGGGGCTAGAGCACCGGGACGACCCAGAGAGATGGTATGGGGAGGGAGGAGGGAGGAGGGTTCAGGATGGGGAACACATGTATACCTGTGGCAGATTCATTTTGATATTTGGCAAAACTAATACAATTATGTAAAGTTTAAAACTAAAATAAAAAAAAAAAATGTGAGGCTGCTCCTTTAGGAAGAGTATCTGCTTAGGGAGCTTCGAAGACTGGCCTCCACAGCTTACTTCAAGGCTGAACTCTAATGAAACCTGCACATCTAAAACTATACAAATTAACTCTCTCATTAGGGCCCCAGCTACAGACACTATGCAAAACAGGCCCATTTAAATGTAAATCTTGACATTCAACCCAGGACTAGAAAAGAAATAGTTTCCACACCTAAGCACTGGTTAAGAGGATGAGGATTAAATATTAATTCTTTATGAAGGAAGATTTTTTAATCATGTTTACTTTTAGGTTATTATGATTCTGAGTCTCCTTTCCTTCTTGGAGAATATTGGATTTTTAATTACCTGAAACTCAGAGACAGCATCCACACACTTCTTGGGTCTCCCTCTAGGCCACAGATAGTATGATTAAGTGTAATTTTGTTAAAAGTGGAGCTCCCAGCACTGTTAATTGGCAGGGGTCCAGGGGACACTGAAAATTTTCAATCAGAAATGAAAACATGTGATTCTGGCTAAAAATGAAAAGAGAAACCTGCTCTGTATAATAAAGCACGCTACTGATAAAGTTTCTTTTCTTCATAAGACAGCAGAAAAGCTAACATGCCCGATGTGTTATGCTCTGCTAAAACAATCTTGGCAGAAATGTAGTCATTTCAGCTATCTAAGAGCAGTGTGATTTCCCTGTCTGCTTTTGCATCAGACAGCCTGGGCTCAAATCCCTACACTCCCCTAATGAGCTGGGTGAAAGGAGTCTTGTAACTCATCTGAGCCTGTTTGATCAGTAGGGCGAAAACACCCTTCTGGCAGGATGTTATAAAGGTCAGTGTGATGGCCCAAGCCAGCATCCAAGTGCCCAGGCCCTCACAGAACCTCTCCCACCTCCCCAACCACCCACTGGGGTGGCCACACAGAGATAACAGCAGAACAGTGGGGACCAGGTTCTAGTTTTTCTTAATTGTGGCCATGCAATCCTGAGAATACAGCCCAGAGTCCTCATTGGCAAGACAGGGAGCACCCCACTTTGCTGGACAGCTGTGAGAACACACCCAGCATCAAGTCAGTGTTGCTTCACTATCACCTCCATTTGCCCACAAGAACAACATGTGCCTGGATCATCCTGGAAAATGTGAAATAGCGAGTATCAATTTCCCCTCTTGAACCTACTTAGAACACATACCTCTATACACAGGAAAGGCAACCAGGTGGTACCAACCCAGGACATCCACTGAGGCTCCATGGTGGCAATGAACAAATCCTCAGGGCATCTGCTACATCTCAGAGCTCCAGAATTGACCTGGCTGGGTGCCCGTGAGCCCTGGGCATTGCATGCACAGCTACAACTGCTGATCCCTCTGCCCCTCCCTCAGGACCCCTGCTTGTCCTTGAAGGTCTGCCCTCACACTCCAACCACATGAGAATGAGTGTCTTCTCCACTGTATGCGTATTTTGATTTCTCACCCATGAACCTTGCTGCCCCACCAGCCATTCATATGTGCACTGTGGAGTCTATGTACTTCTCAGTACCAGGCACTGGCAGAAAACAGTAGTGGTCCTAAGTGGAGCCTTGAAGACATTTAGAACCTCAGATCTCCATAGGCTTTAAACCACTCTAAATTATCATTTTGTCTAAGCAAAAGCAGTTTTCCTATTCAAATGCAGTCTTCCAAGAGTCACCTAGCACCCTAACCCATTCTGAGTCCCTCCACTACAGAAATTCTGGAGTTTCCACTGGGCTACAATCTTAATAAAACTAACTCTTGCTTTTAAGAGTCTCACAGTCCAGTTAGAAGCAGGATGGTCAAGAGTCAAAAGAACACCCCGGCACCAGCAAGCCCAGAGTGACACAAGCCCCTATGCTCCTGAAGGCCAGCACCCAGAGCCTGTGTGGCTTAAGGAAATATGGGCTAGAGAAATGGGCAGGAATGAAAATGGAATGGGCCCCATGCCCCAGGACAAGGAACATAACCATCATCAGGGCAGCTTGAATCTGGGGAGTGACTGGTCTCCTTGAGAACCACTCAGTACAGATGTTGGATGCAGGAGACCCAAGAGGCAGGTAGACCTCTTAGTGGAGAGACTGCTTCTTGGGTCTAGGAAGACAGAGGGTGGCAATGGAGTGGATGCATGTGAGGCAGAGATAGCTTAGAGACAAGGATCGGGGCTTTGTTCATTCATAGGAGGCTATTGCAAGGTGGATTAAGGGGAAGCAGATGCCATGATGTCTGGGTGTG
>NW_011486895.1:42411-68062 GCF_000754665.1 Bison bison bison | reverse complement strand
GTCTGGGTGTGAGATGTCTGCACTGGATACAAGAAAGGCATCAAGAACCTGTGAAAAGAAGTAGAGATGGTAGGGCCAGGCAACACAGTGCAGGTTGGAGAGGGCTTGGCCAGGCAGGAAGCCCTTTGGGGCATGTGTTGCCATCAGGATGGTCCTTCACCAGGCTGAGGTGGCAGGGCCTTTGCATACCCATCTCACGAAGACCGCAAAAGAGAACCTGAAGGAGCTGACTGTTGGATGCTGTCCACTGCCCTTGAAGGGGGTCAGTGGTTGACTCCATGTTCACCACTGGCACCTTCAAGAGAAGGGCAGTTGGAGGTGACACCTCTGGCTTCTGTCACTGTTTGAGGAAGCAGACATGGGGATGAGGGAGGCAGGAATGGGGCTGAGTACAGTGTGGGGGGAGAGAGGACTTAGGGGCCTGCTGAAGATGCTGGGATTTCTGTGTCCTCTTCACAGAGTCCAAAGATGTGCCCTGTTCATTTGAGAAAGCACAAGAAAGTTCCATCAGGCACTGCAAAAATAAAACACTCTAGAACAAGAATTCAAAGAAAGAAAGTTCTGCTTTGCATATTTGTAGTAAAGGTAACTGCTTCCCATGAAATTATATACACTCCTCCTTTGATAGTCCAATGTGAGAGCAAGTTGTGAAATACAGGAAATTTCAAGATTTAATTAAAACCCAGTTCACCATACTGAGTTCACTTACAAAATATAGCAAAGATTAATGACAGATATCAAACCAAACTATTTGTGCATGACCTGTTGGGTGATAATTTATGGGCATGAGAGGGAAAGAACAAGATCATAGCCTTAAAATAAATTTACTGCTTTTCTAGCTTAAGTAAAATGGAAATAATAAAAACCCTTGGGTCAGTTAAACTGCACCAGAATGAAATGGTAGGCAGGCCAGGTAGGAGACAATCAATCAGCAGGTATCTTTTAGTCTGTTAAATGCACCACTACACTCACTGAGAAGGGCACAGGGAGAGAGAAGGGGACCCCACCTTACTCCATTTACTCCTCACATGACTACAGTGGTGATTAGCCCTGCTTTCCAGAGGAGGAAACTGAGGCTGAGGGAGACCAAGTCCCTTGCCCACAGCTGAAGTGCCAGAGGGCCTCCAGGTAGCTCAGTGGTAAAGAATCTCTCTGCCAATGCAGAGATACAGAGACTTAAGTTCAGTTCCTGGGTGGGAAGATCCCCTAAAGTAGGAAATGACAACCCACTCCTGTCTTTTTGCCTGGGAAAGCCCAAGGACAGAGGAGCCTGGTGGGCTATAGTCCATGTGTTGCAAAGAGTCAGACTCAACAGAGCACACACACATGCAATGCCTGAAGGTGGTGGAGCTGGGACTGGACCGGCCATCTGGCTCAGAGTCCATGCTCTCCCACGATAACCTGCAGCCACCCTTACACTCCATCATTCCAGGGCCCTGACCATCTAAGTGAGCAGATGTGGATGGAACATGCCAAGTACCAGACCCAGACAGGGACACCCAACTTAGGACAGAGTAGCTGGACAATGAATGCCCCAAAAATGCCCATGTCCTGATCCCTGGTACCGTGTTCCCCTATGTGAAGGTTAATTTCAATGTGTCAACTTGGCTGGGCCACAGAACCAGCTATTTGGTCAAATATTATTGTAGATGTTTCTGTGATGGTGTTTTTAGAAGAGATTAACACTCAAATCAGTAGACTTTTAGTAAAACAGTTGACCCTCCATAAGGTGAGTGGATTTCAGCCAATCAGTTGAAGGCCTTGAAAGCAGAGACTGAGGTTATCCAGGGAAGAGGGAATTCTGCCAGCTTTTGGACTTGAGCTGCAACACTTCTTCCTGGGCCCTCCCTGCTGGCCCTCCCGCTGGCCCACCCTGTAGAGTTCAGTCTCACGGGTCAGTTCCTTAAAATGAATCTAAGTGGCTAGACGGACAAATAGACAAAAGAGATAATATTGCAGAATGTGGAGAGTGATGGATATATACACACATATATGCATATATGTATATATTCTAACTCTCTGGAAAACCTGTTGTTCAGTCACTCAGCCGTGTCTGACTCTTTGCGACCCCATGGACTGCAACGTGCCAGGCTTCCCTGTCCTTCACAATATCCCAGAGCTTGCTCAAACTTATGTCCATTAAGTCGGTGATGCCATCCAACCATCTCATCCTCTGTCACCGCCTTCTCCTCCCTTCAGTCTTTCCCAGCATCAGGGTCTTTTCTAATGAGTCACCTCTTCACATCAGGTAGCCAAAGTACTCCAGTACTTTGACAGTACATACTACGTGATGAAAGAAGGATTTTGCAGATGTGAATGTTAATGATGTTAAGATGGAGGAGATCATTCTGGGTTTTTCCAGGCAGGCCCAGTGCAATCACAAATACCTTTATAAAAGAGAGGCAGAGGAATTTCCCTTGTGACCCAGTGGTTTGGAATCAATACAGAGGGCACAGGTTTGATCTCTGGTTAGAGAACTAAGATCCTGTATGACATGGGGCAAAACTCACATGCCACAACTACAGAGCCCACATGCTCTGGAGCCCATGCACCAGAACTAGAGAGAAGCTCACATACCACAGTGAAGATCCCATGTGCTACAACTAAGACCAAATGCAGCTGTTAAAAATAAATAAATAAATATTATAAGAAAGAAGAGGAGGGAGGCAGAGAGTGGAAGGATGCAGTCAGAGGCCAAGGAAGGCCAGCAGCCCCCAGAAGCTGGAAGCAGCAAGACACAGATTCTCCCCAGAGGCTCTGGAGGCTGGAGCAGCACTAACACCCTCATTTCAGACTTCTGACACCCAGAGCTCTGAAAGAATAAATTTCTATGGTCTTAAGCCATCCAGTTTGTGGCAGTTCATTATACTAGCCCCGGGAAACTAACAGGGGGCAACTTTCAGAAGAAAGCAGGGGGTCTTCCTGGTGGGTGGAGTGCCTATCATTGAACAAAGCCTCAAGGGGTACTGCTTAATGTGCTCCCTCTCACCCACCCCAGTCCCCAAAATATCCTCTCTGGCAAATCTCCTCAACTGCACCTTTCTTCCTTTCCTGGAAGGGGCTGGCATTGCAAACAGTTTGACCACACTGCAGACCATTGAGTGTCTTTGGGGCTGCCACACTCCTCCCCCCCAAGCCACAAGCACAGCCCAACTAGGCTGAGGAATCAGGATATTTGCAGGGGTATTAGGAAGATCATGGAGCGCAGGAGCTGAGTGGGAGTTCTTTGTAACGCAGGCTGGGAGGGGAAAGGGAACCTTCTTCACATATTCCGCTTAACAACCGTGCACCAGGTCCCAGCCTGCTGTTAATTGCTCTGCCTTCAACCACTTTTCCAGTCTTAACAAAGCTAAGCTCCTTCTCACCACACTTAAGGACTCAAGAGGAGCGAGACTCTGAGTCAAGAGCAGGACCACAGGCCATCCCACCCATTCTGCCCTCAGTTCATATGCCAGGGAAGTCCAGCCACAGCTGAGTCCAGGGCCCAACCCTAGGGTCTGCTCAGGACTCCCAACTCAGACTCAAGTGCAAACTCTCAGAGCAGAAGGTGGGGAAAATGAAGGCACTGAGGGGAAAGCACTGTGGGCTGATGCACAGCAGTTTCCAGGATGATGAGTATAATGTCCACCACCACAGTTCATGGACACCCCCTCCTACACTCAAGAGCAGCTCAGTCCTTCCCTCCCTCTGGGGTCACTTGCCCAGCATCAGTGATAACACATGTAACAATCATCCCTTGTTCTGCATAGTGTTCTGAGGTGGCAGCCCATGCTCAGCTCTTGCCTTTGGACTTTACCAAGTATTGCAATCAACCTAGGAGCCACCCACATGAGGTTGTAGAGACAAGGAGGGGAGCAGGGCAGTGCCGGACACAAGCCACATCCACCTGACCTCAGAGGAATCATCTCAACAGCCTTACTGCCTATTCCAACACACGTCTGAACTCATGTGATCTTCAGAGAATCCTGTGACTTTAGGCAACAGCAAGACATGAGGGTGAAAGCAAGACAGAGGCCAGCCAACTAGGAATTGTATACCAACTACATCCAAACAGGACACCAAACAGAAATGAGATGCCATAAAAAAGCATTCAACTCAGTAGGGTCACGGTGCAGCTGGCCATGTACTGATCTGTGGTCACAGTGATGCCCATCAGTGGAGGGCAGCTGCAAGTTGTGCCGACAAGGAGAGGCTCCCAGGGCCAGCACTTCTCTTACTTGGAACTGTCACTCCATCCAAACTGATGTCCTTAGAGATGTGCACAGACTGTTCATCAAAGTTTCACTTGTAAGAACTAAGAAGTACAAACAACCCAAAGTCTACCAATAGTGGAATGGGTACATAGATGATGGCAGACCATGGAATAATACAGAGCAACAAAAATGAGTAAACTACAGCTACACAAAACCACATACAAATCTCAAAGTAATCCTTCATTAACTAAATAAAATCTTTGATGTGCTTTTATTTAAAAAACAAAGAAAAAAGAAAGCAGACACAAAAAAGAACATACTATCTATACAATAGGGATCATGGTTACCATTGAGGAAAAGAGGGCATAATGATGGGAAGAGGCTTGAGAACACAGAATGATTTTGGAAATTAAAAGCATGATAGGTGAGAAGCAATCTACAGATGTATTGCAATCCCTGTCAAAATACTCAGGACATTTTCCATAGAACTAGAACAAATAACCCTAAAATTTGTATGAAACCACAAAAGATCCAGAATTGTCAACTCCAGAAAAATAAATGACCCAATAAAAAAATGGGCCAAAGAACTAAATAGACATTTCTCCAAAGAAGACATACAGATGGCTAACAAACACCTGGAAAGATGCTCAACATCACTCATTATCAGAGAAATGCAAATCAAAACCACTATGAGGTACCATTTCACGCCAGTCAGAATGGCTGTGATCCAAAAGTCTACAAGCAATAAATGCTGGAGGGGGTGTGGATAAAAGGGAACCCTCTTCCACTGTTGGTGGGAATGCAAACTAGTACGGCCACTATGGAGAACAGTGTGGAGATT
The DNA here is from genome assembly GCF_000754665.1 of Bison bison bison. Lineage (NCBI taxonomy): Eukaryota > Metazoa > Chordata > Mammalia > Artiodactyla > Bovidae > Bison > Bison bison. The sequence continues at coordinate 63,028 of NW_011486895.1, read as the reverse complement.
CCTTAAAAAACTGGAAATAGAACTACCTTATGATCCAGCAATCCCACTGCTGGGCATACACACTGAGGAAACCAGAATTGAAAGAGACACGTGTACCCCAATTTTCATCGCAGCACTGTTTATAATAGCCAGGACATGGAAGCAACCTAGATGTCCATCAGCAGATGAATGGATAAGAAAGCTGTGGTACATATACACAATGGAGTATTACTCAGCCATTAAAAAGAATACATTTGAATCAGTTCTAATGAGGTGGATGAAACTGGAGCCTATTATACAGAGTGAAGTAAGCCAGAAAGAAAAACACCAATACCGTATACTAATGCATATATACGGAATTTAGAAAGATGGTAACAATAACCCTGTATACAAGACAGCAAAAGAGACACTGATGTATAGAACAGTCTTATGGACTCTGTGGGAGAGGGAGAGGGTGGGAAGATTTGGGAGAATGGCATTGAGGCATGTATAATATCATGTATGAAACGAGTCGCCAGTCCAGGTTCGATGCACGATACTGGATGCTTGGGCTGGTGCACTGGGACGACCCAGAAGGATGGTATGGGGAGGGAGGAGGGTTCAGGATGGGGAACACATGTATACCTGTGGCGGATTCATTTCGATATTTGGCAAAACTAACACAATGTTGTAAAGTTTAAAAATAAAATAAAATTAAAAAAAAAAAAAAGAAATCCAAGAAAAAAAGAGCAAAGCTTGAGGCATAATCTTCCAGACTTCAGTTGCAAAGCTACAGTAATCAAAGCAGCATGGTATTGGCACAAAAACAGACATATATATCAATTAATCTTTGACAAAAGGAGGCAAGAATATCCAATGGATAAAAAATAGTCTCTTCAGTAAAAGGTGTTGGAAAAACTTAACAGATACATACAAATGAATGAAGTTAGAACATACCTTTACACCATACATGAAAATAAACTCAAAATGACTTAAAGGCCTAAATATAATACATGATATTATAAAATTCTTAGAAGAAAATGTAGGCAGAACATCCTCTGACCCAAATCTTAGTAATATTTGCTTAAGTCAATCTTCCAAGGCAAAAGAAATAAAAGCAAAAAATAGACAAATGGGACCTAATTAAACTTTAAAAAGCTTTTGTACAGCAAAGAAAAGCATCGTCAACCACACACACACACACACACACAAAAATGACTACAGAATGGGAGAAGACATTTACAAATAATGTGGCCAACAAGGAGTTAGTTAACATTCAAAATGTACAAAAATCTCTATAACTCAATTCAAGGGAAAAAATAATTCCATTAAAAGAAATAGGCAGAAGACCTAAATAGACATTTCTACAAAGAAGACATACAGATGGCTAAGAGACACATGAAAAGATGCTCAAATGTTGTATGGCAGAAACCAATACAACATTGTAAAGCAATTATCCTCCAATTAAAAATAAAATAAAAAGATGCTCAACATCGCTAATGCAAATCAAAACTGCAACCAAGAATCACCTCACACCCATCAGAATGGTCATTATCAAAAAGTCTACAAACAACAAATGGGGAGGATGCGGAGAAAAGGGAACCCTCCTACACCATTTGTAGGAACATAAATTGGTACAGTCACTGTGGAAAAGAGTATGGATATTATTTTTTAAACTAAAAAGAAAAATATAATCTGATCCAGCAATTCCACCCTTGGTTATACACCTTGAAAAGACAAAAACTCTAATTTGTACCCCAATGTCCAGAGCATCTCTGTTTATAATCGTCAAGATGTGGGAGCAAACTAAGTGCCCATAGACAAACAATTGGATTAAAAAGACGTGGAATGTGTATACAATGGAATATTATGAACCCATAAAATGAATGAAATACTCCATTTGCTGCAACATGGATGGACCTAGAGAATGTTAGGTTTAGTTAATTAAGTCAGACAGAGAAAGACAAATACTATTTATCACTTATATGTGGAAGCTAAAAAATACAAGCACAAATGAGTCTATATACAAAAAAGAAACACTCACAGAGAGAAAACAAACTTATGGCTAACAAAGGAGAAGGGAAGGGAGGGATAAATTATGAGTATGTGATTAGGAAGCACAAACTATTATACATAAAATAGATAAACAACAAGGATTTGTCATATAGCACAGAGAATTATAACCTATTATCTTTTAAGAATCTATAATGGAGTATTATCTGCAAAAATACTGGGTCATTACTGTTTTGTACACAACTAACACAATGTTGTAAATTAACTATACTTCAATTTAAAAAAAGGTGAAATTTTAAAAGTCCTAGAAAAGTTAGAAAATAAAGTTAACAAAACCTCCAAGAATTCAAGATAAGTTTAAGAAACCATAAGAAAACTGAAGGTCCAATGTAGAAGATTTAATAATAGGAATTGCAGAAAGAGTGAAGACAGGTGATGCCAGGCCAGGGGTGCAGTTTCTTTTTTTTTTTTTTTAATTAAAATTTATTTATTTTAATTAGATGCTAATTACTTTACAATATTGTATTGGTTTTGCCATACATCAACATGAATCCACCATGGGTGTACATGTGTTCCCAATCCTGAACCCCTCTCCCACCTCCCTCAGCAGATGAATGGATAAGAAAGCTTATATATGTGTATATTATTATATACACAATGCTCCATTGTGTATATGTGGTACATATACACAATGGAATATTACTCAGCCATTAAAAAGAATACATTTGAATCAGTTTTAATGAGGTGGATGAAACTGGAGCCGATTATACAGAGTGAAGTAAGACAGAAAGAAAAACACCAATACAGTATACTAATGCATATATATGGAATTTAGAAAGATGGTAACGATAACCCTGTATGCGAGAAGCAAAAGAGACACAGATGTATAGAACACTTTTTGGACTCTGTGGGAGGCGGGGGCAGATAATTTGGGAGAATGGCATTGAAACATGTAAAATATCATATAAGAAAAGAATCGCCAGTCCAAGTTCAATGTAGGATACAGGAAGCTTGGGGCTGGTGCACTAGGATGACACAGAGGGGTGCAGTTTTAACACAGCCCAGTTTTCTCCTTGCAGAGAGAAACAAGTAAGGCCACCTCCCAAGCTCTACATCACAGTCATCACGTCCCCCAGAGAGACTAGATCCCTCCACAAGCCCTACGCTCAGAAATCTGAAAAAAGGAGACAAGTGGACCGGCTTGAATAAACAGGCCATTGTGAGTGCTGGTCAAGTACAGTCAGGGCTAGAGAAGCCTGCCAGTACAGAGCCAAATGTTGATCCTTGGGGAAAAGGCCCACTGACCAACAGGCCAGCCCCACACATCCATTCATTCACTCACCCATTCATCAGGCTCTTGTTGCGAGGGCCAGCCCTGGGCTGGGAACTCAGTAGTGCTCCTGACCTGTGAAGATGATGGTTTAGCAATGTCCTGTGGCCACAACTGCCAGTGTGTGGACAGCATTGCTGTAGGAAAGGTCTATTGAGCAGCCTATAGGATGTAACTGGGAATTTAACAATGCAGTGAAATCTTGAGCTCTGGAATGTCTTGCTTCACTATCAGTTTTGCACAGCTGATTCCCTTTGGTCAATGTCTTTGGGGGGAAAGGAAACTTAATACTTCTTTAGCTTCTACTGGGTTTTACATGTAATTAACCACACATCTCAGAGCACTTGCACTGGAGGCAGCTAAAATGGCAGCAGGGATGTGCACAAATGGGATACTGAGGGGAAGAAGAAGAAAAGAAAAAAAAAAAACGTGAAAAAAACTGTCATTTTTATGAGGCTGGAACCTCTCAATTGCCTTATGTTACAGGGAAAACTACTCTCCAGTCTTTGTGGAGGGAGCCATGCCAAGCACTTGCCCCAAGGGAGAGAGAGGCTTATCCTATGGAGTGGTTAGGAGAAGGGAGCTCTTGGCCCCCTCTCCCCCCTATCACCTGGGGTTCTTCTCTTATGGGGCTCACCCACAGAGGGTGGGATGGGTCTGAGCCAACAAGGAGCCTCTCATACACTGCGAGTCTGTCTAAAGTTGGAGACTGGTATTAGAAAACCCAGTTTCTATCAGGAAAATAGTTCACTGCTTGCCTTTCCCTTAACTGATTCAGACAGAAATTAGGGAGAAAAAAAAATGTATTGAGTTCCTTCAAACCCCCCAAAGTTGACCAGCAGAGAAATCACCCTGAATTTCTCTAGGTTTCATGGGTCTGTGGAATGTTTAGCTCTACCCCAGTATCTGCAATGATTCTCACATCATCCATACCTCAGGCCTCATCAGCCCCTCTACTCTCTGTCCTGCAGCAAGTCCCCTGCAGGCCTGGCTGCCTCACACACAACCCAACTTACCTCTTCCTCAAGAGGGGCTCACATGTTCCTGGTCTCCCTGGAACCCACCACCCCCACCCTCACAGCCTGAGGCTCAGTAACACACACTCAACAAACAAGTGAGCCAGACCTCACTCACTTCCCACAGCAAGTCTGGGCTTCTCTAACTCTCTGTGGAGAAGGGCCTATTTCATTAAACTCCCATATGTTGCAGACTGATTATTTAGCACAATGCAATAAAAATAAAATACTATAAAAATGAAATGAAAAAACAATGACACACAGAATACAAGCTCCCTACACCCTTGTGATTAGACCTAAGACACATGAATTACTCAGAAGAACTACAGTTTCTACAACAGTTTCTAGCTACATGCCTCTATTCTGCCTTTATCTTCTTGTGTATAGGTGGTTCATGATGTGAGCACACTTGCACAGGGTCCCCTCCTTGTCACCTCTCTGCCTGTGCATAGCTCTGGAAGCTCAGCACAAGCCAGGAGGTTTGACCAAGCAGCCTATGTTCCTGAAACAAATTGCTTTTCTGGAGCCATAAAATTAACTTCTGGAGTAAAATATTAAACTTCACTCTGAAAACAGAATGATTTATGCTCTTTACTGAAGAAAAATATCAGTGCAGCTTTTAGCTTCCCAAAGTAATTTAAATCTCAACTTAGTTTCAACTTAGAGAAAAAAATAAATAAAAACAACAAAAAGCACTACTAAAGAAAGTCTTCCTTACTCAGGGAAACGTATGGCATGGGGATTTCAGCCCTTCTCAGTGCAAAGCCAGGTCCCTGTGGCACACTTCAGGGAACTTGCTGGAGGCCTATCTGCTGCCCATCTATCTACTGCCCTCACCATGCTGGTCCACCACTTCTGCCTCTGACAGCCACAGCTCCCTGCAAACAGGATTAACCTGCAAGGCAGCAGCTAGTTAAAAGAGCAATTAGAGGCACTGCCTTAGGGCTCTGTTCCTCTTTTCTACCAGGAAGGCACAGTCTGACAGAGACTACAGGAGAAATGCAGAACTGCCACCATACTGGTCAGCATCTGGATTCCTGCAGCCCCTATCTGTCCTAGCAATATACTGCATACACTTTCTCCATCTCCCTCTGTCCTCAAGGACTGAGGGCACCTTCACACTTCCAAGTCAAGCAAGCAGGCAACTGCTAAGAGCTGAGAGGTAAACAAAGCTTTGGGCAGTCTTTCAGGACTGTGCAGTGGGAGTTGAGTCTTGCCCAATGAGGAAGAGGTGATCTGGTGAGCACAGTCATGTCTCCCAGAAGGCTCATCTCACAAACACTAAGACCCAGCTTCAACTAGAGCAGGTTAAGGAGATTTCTTCATGTTAAAAGCCTGCCAGAAACACATAAATCCTATCTGGAGAAGCAGAACCCTCATCTAGAGCTTTGAATTGTATCCATGATGAAAAAAAAAAAAAAGCTGTGCAAAAAGTCAAGAACTGACCAAAACAAAAAGGAACAAGAGACATGAGAAATAGACCACTGGAGATCTGAGTTATCAGAAATTTGTATTAAATAGCTGTGATTACTATGTTCCATAAGTTAAATGATACAAGGTTTTAGCAGAAAAATCAAACGAAATTTCTAAATTAAAAACAGAAGTGAGAATTCAATAAACAACAGTTTAAAGATAATTAATGTAATAAAAAATGATTTACAAGAACATACGTAGACTGAGGCACAGAAGTTGAGAAATACAGAAACAAGCAAGAAACACAGTGACATGGTGGAAATGTCTTTAATATGGTAACTGTGGTCCCACAGGAGGAGAAGAAGGATGAAGCAACAACCAAAACATGATGCAGAGAATATTCTCCCAAAAGATGAAAGATATCAAACCACAGATTCAAAGAGGTCATAACCTGTAAGAAAACAACACTGAGTATATCAAAAAGCCAAAAGAGAGAGAGATTTTTTAATGCAGCCAGAAGAAAAAATTACCTGTAACAGAGTAATAAGACTGAAATAAAATCCCTCTCAGAAGTAATGGAAGCCAGAAGAAAATGGAACAGCATCTTTAAAGTGCAGAAGAAACAAAGTAATTGTCAATCTGGGTACTCTATACCCAAAAAAATATATCCTTGAAACAAAGGCAAAATAAAACATTTCAAACAAACAAACAAAACACAGAATTCATCATCAGGAAATTCACTCTAAAAAATACCACACACACACACACAAAATACCAGAGTAATTTTTTTGAGCAAAAAATATGGAAGTATAGGAAGAAATTAAAAATGCAAAAGATAAAAATATGTAAAAATCTAAATGAATGCTAACTATACAAACAAAAATAATAATAATGCCATGTGTGGTTTAAAAATATATGTAGAATTTGTATACATGACAAAAAATCACAAAAGTTGGAAAGCAATAAATAAAGTTATTTATTAAATAAATAAATAAAATAAATGAAGGTCCAAACATTCCTGGAAAATAGTAAAAATACTACTTTAAATTAGACTGTAATTAGTCAAAGATACATGCTGTAACCTTAAGTGTAAGCCCTTAAAAAGTAAACAAATGTATGCCTAAAATGGTATTGTTGTTGTTCAGTTGCTCAATCATGTCCAACTTTTTGCAACCCCCTGAACAGCAGCACACCAGGCCTCCCTGTCCTTCACTGTCTCCCTGAGTTTGCTCAAACTCACATCCATTGATTCCATGATACCATCCAACCATCTCATCCTCTATCATCCCCTTCTCCTCCTGCCTTCAATCTTTCCCAGAATCAGGGTCTTTTCCAATGAGTTAGCCCTTTGCATCAGGTTGCCAAAGTATTAGAGCTTCAGCCTCATCATCAGTCCTTCCAATGACTATTCAGGGTTGATTTCCTTTAGGATTGACTGGTTTGATCTCTTTGCTGTCCAAAGGACTCTCAAGAGTCTTTTAATTAAGAGGTTAAAAAAAATGAATAATAAAAATACACCTGACTACTCCAAAAAAAAGATAAGAAAGGAAAGAAAACATAGTTTAGATGAGAAAGAGAGACTGAAAAAGAAAATGATCAATTTAAGCCCAAAATATTGCAGCAATTGAATTAAATGTAAATGGATTGAATACTCCAAACATTGAGACTTCAGAAAAACTTTCATGTTGCTTGTAAGTTGTTGTTGTTGTTTAATTACTAGGTCATGTCTGACTCTTTGCGATCCTATGGACTATAACCCACCAGGCTTCTCTGTCCATAGGATGTCCTAGGCAATAATCACACATCCCTGGTGGCTCAGACAGTAAAGCGTCTGCCTGCAATTTCAGGAGACCTGGATTCAATCCCTGAGTCAGGAAGATTCCCTGGAGAAGGAAATGGCAATCCACTCCAGTACTCTTGCCTGGAAAATTCCATGGATGGAGGAACATTGTGGGCTACAGTCCATGGGGTTGCAAAGAGTCAGACATGACTGAATGACTTCACTTTCACTTTTAATAATACTGGAGTGGAGTGCCATTTCCTTCTCTAGGAGAGTTTTCCAGCCCAGAGATCGAACCTGAGTCTCCTGTATTGGCAGGTGGATTATTTACTGCTGAGCCACCAGGGAAACCATTGCATATAAGAGATACATCTTAAACATAAGAACAAAAAGATTGAGAGAGAATGAAAAAGATATACATGAAAAAACTGATCAGAAGAAAGCTGATATGAAGCAACTTAAATACAAGAACAAAAAGATTGAGAATGAAAAAGATATATATGAAAAAACTAATCAGAAGAAAGCTGATATATCAGCCAAAGTAGATTAAGTCAAAAATTTTGAAAACACATTACTAGATAGAAACAGGAATATCTTCATGTGATAAAAGGATCAATCCATGAGGAAGAATTAACATTTCTAAACATGGATGCACCTGATAAAATAATTTTAATATACATAAACCAAAAACAGATGAAACTAAAAGGAAAATCAGACAAATACACAATCATAGTGACAGACCTGAACAATTAATAAGGCAAGTAGACAAAAAAAGTATTGAGAATACAGGTGATTTGAACAGCACCGTCAACAAATCCACCTAGCAGACACGTACAGAAGACAGTATCCCTCTGCAGGTTGCATGCTCCTTCCAAGCCCACATGAAATAATTATCAAACAGTCCATAATATTAAGCCTTAAAGTAAGTCTCAAGTCTTAGAATCACTCAGAGTATATTCCTTGAGCATTCTAGATCAGTAGTCAATAACAAAAGGTAAATATAAAATCCTCACATTTGGAAATTTAAGCAAAATACGTGAAAAAAAAATTCATGTGTGTTCAGTTGCAAAGTCATGTCCAACTCTACAAGGCCATGGACTGCAGCCCACCAGGCTCCTCTGTCCATAGGATTTTCCAGGCAAGTATACTGGAGTGGGTGGTCATTTCCTCCTCCAGGGGATCTCCCCAACCCAGGGATCAAATGTGGGTCTCCTGCATCTCTTGCATTGCTAGGCAGATTCTTAACCACCTGAGCCACCCGGGAAGCCCAATAAATTCAAAAGTCAAACAAAAAAGTCACAGTGGAAATTTTAAAATACTTTTAACTGATGATGAAAATATGACACATAAAAGTTTGTGGGATATAGCTAGATTCAAAATTAGTGAGAATTGTATAGCCATTAATGTAGATATTAGAAGAAGGAAGGCTAAAAAATAATCTCAGAAAAAGCAAAGAAAATAAAAACAAAGAAAATAAAGACTTCCCTTGTGACCTAGTGGCTAAGGCTTCATGTTCCCAATGCAGGGGGCCCAGGTTCAATCCCTGGTCAAGGAACTAGATCCCACGTGCCACAACTAAGACCTAGCACAGCCAAATAAATAAGTAAATACTTTTAGAAGAACAAAAAAGTATTAGGAACAATAATATTAAGAATAGAAATTAGAGAAACAGGAAACATATAATACAAAAAATAAGCATCACCAATTCTTTTTTTAATTCTAAGATATCCAGCCAAGAAATAAGGGGAAAAGTCACAGCCAACTAACATCAGAAACAAAAAGGGGATCACCAGTATAGATTATACAGAGATTTAAAAGATAGAAAAATAATTTTATAAAAAGTTTATGGTAATACATATGAAAATTTAAATAAAATGGATAAATTCCTTGAAAAACACAACCTACCAAGACTGACCAAAAAGAAAATCTAAATAAGTAGATATATTTTAAAAATTGAATTATTAACTAAAATTCTTCCCACATAGACATCTTCAGGTCCAACTAGCTTTAACAATAAATTCTATTAAATATTAAAAAGAAATAACACAAACTCTTCCAGATAGTGAGGAAAAAAGGAACATTTTCCAGCTCATTTTAATCTTGCTACCTAGATAGCATATTCAAAAGCAGAGACATTACTTTGCCAACAAAGGTTCATCTAGTCAAGGCTATGGTTTTTCCTGTGGTCATGTATGGATGTGAGAGTTGGACTGTGAACAAAGCTGAGTGCCAAAGAACTGATGCTTTTGAACTGTGGTGTTGGAGAAGACTCTTGAGAGTCCCTTGGACTGCAAGGAGATCCAACCAGTCCATTCTGAAGGAGATCAGCCCTGGGATTTCTTTGGAAGGAATGATGCTGAAGCTGAAACTCCAGTACTTTGGCTACCTCATGTGAAGAGTTGACTCATTGGAAAAGACTCTGATGCTGGGAGGGATCGGGGGCAGGAGGAGAAGGGGACGACAGAGGATGAGATGGCTGGATGGCATCACTGACTCGATGGACCTAAGTCTGAGTGAACTCTGGGAGTTGGTGATGGACAGAGAGGCCTGGCGTGCTGCGATTCATGGAGTCACAAAGAGTTGGACACAACTGAGCAATTGAACTGACTGAACTGAATCAAAAGTTGACAAGGGCATTACAAGAAAGAAAAACCACATACCAATATCTCTCATGAACATGGTTGCAAAAGTCACAAACAAAATACTAGCAAATTAAATCGAGTGACATATACAAAGAAACAAGCTATATTTATTTTAGGAAAGCAAAATTAGTTTACAAATAAATTCAACTAATGTAATTCAACAGAGTATCCAATAAGGGAGTAAAATCAACTGAGCATCTAAATAGATACAGAAAAAGCATTCGATAAAATTCAACATCCATTTAGGGAACAAAAAAGATTTTAGCAAACTAGGAACAGAGGCAACTTCCTTAATCTAATAAATAGTATCTACTACGGAGAAGGCAATGGCACCACACTCCAGTACTTTTGCCTGCAAAATCCCATGGATGACGGAGTAGCCTGGTAGGCTGCAGTCCATGGGGTCACTAGAGTCGGACACGACTGAGCAACTTCACTTTCGCTTTTCACTTTCCTGCATTGGAGAAGGAAATGGCAACCCACTCCAGTGTTCTTGCCTGGAGAATCCCAGGGATGGCGGAGCCTGGCTGACTGCCGTCTATGGGGTCACACAGAGTCGGACATGACTGAAGCGACTTAGCAGCAGCATAAACAATCCCTGCAGAAAATATTTCCCCTAAGCAGTAAAATATTGAAGACCTACTCTCTGAATTCAGGGCCAAGAAGGGATGACCACTGATTATCACTTCTGTTTAACACTTTATTGGAGATACTGGCCAATGCCTAAGGCACGCAAAATCTAATAAAAGAATTGGAAAGGAAGAGATAAAACTATAATTTATATTTCTATATTCCAGCAACAAAAAAATAGAAAATGAAATTTGAGAAAGGATATCCACTTATAACAACCAGGAAACATGAAATACCTAGGATTAAATCTGACAAAGGTGGGGGGGGGCACATCCTCTACACAGAAACACAATATTATAGAAGGAAATCTTAAGACACATAAACACATACACTGTAAGTTTCTGTGATGCAAACATGTCAGTTCTCCCCAGATTCAGCAACAAACTCAAAGCCATCCAGTCCAGCTCCTGCCTCATCTTGGTCAGTCCCGGTCCTGAGCCGAGCACAGGCCCCTCCAGGGCTGCCTACTCCAAGCCTGGGAGCTGCACTTGCTTCCCCAAACAGCCACAGCCTGACTGGAGGCTTTGGAATGCCCCTAGGTCCCCAGTCAAGGCCAGTCTATGAGTCCTCAAGTGTCACCTGCCATTAGCAGACCTGCCTGCCAGCGTCCTGTGCTCTGGAATGACTCCTCACATCATCCTCTTCCCTGTCCTGCTCTGAAGATGCTCTGCTGACTGCATACATCTGCCCCACCCCACTGGGTATACTTACTTTCCTCTGAAATAGGCAAGCTGGAGTCAGGCCAATGCCAGTTTTCGTCCCAGCGTGGTCAACCTGCTGAAGCTTGTGTGTTCCCCCCGAGCTTGCATGTCCACACACACAATCCTGACATTGTAATGCTGATGTGAAAAGTACAATATAATGCAGACAGTACCTGGTCAGGTGAGGGCCTGACATACAGTAAATGGTTCAAAATGAAGACAGATGGGAGATGTCAGGAAAACACACTTTTCTGTGAGAATGTTCACATCTTTCTGAATAGTGGTGGGTCTAAAGCCAAACTTAATGGGTTTTTCCTGTCCTTCTTGAAATAAACTCAGCCCTTCTGTGCTTGTCTTTGCAAGTTTCCTCATAACACAGGTATTCTAAATATCCTGCTCTAGTCCAGCCACCATAAAGTAAAATGGAGCCTTCACAGTACAAATTAATAGTAGGTCTTACTTAATTAAGATTGATTTTATGTGAGATCTTGGGAGCCTAATCACTTCATATGATCCATCCTTATTCTTGATCCCAAAACCTCCTTTGGAAAGATGCTTGGTTAGGTACAATTTAAGTTTTCTAGTTTAATTATTTATTGAGCTTCCACTATGTGATACTCACTTTGTATGCCTTATCTCTAAACCTCATAACAACCTTACAAAATTAGGTATTAATACCCCCATTTTACAGATGAAGAAAATGATGCTTGCAGAAGGAAGACGACCCTGCCTGGGGTTACAAGTGAAACACTCCTGGAGTGGAGTTTGCCATGAGTCTCTAACCCTAAATCATGCAGCCTCCCAGGGCCAACAGCTGGGAATGAGTTTCCAGGCTCTCCTTCTGAGCACTGGGGATTTCTCTTATCCCAGTAAGTATCACTGGTCCATAGAAGTATTAACAGGAGAGAAGGAGGTGCATCATTTCAACAAAATTGTCATGACACTATGAATTCAGAAGTTACTTCTCTACTTGGTCTTATGAAGACCAACAGGCCAGTACTCACCTTGATTTGGTGTCAAGATTGATTTTCACTGCAGAGTACATCATGAGAAATGCTGGACTGGAAGAAACACAAGCTAGAATCAAGATTGCCAGGAGAAATATCAATAACCTCAGATATGCAGATAACACCACCCTTAAGACTGAAAGTGAAGAGGAACTAAAAAACCTCTTGATGAAAGTGAAAGTGGAGAGTGAAAAAGTTGGCTTAAAGCTCAACATTCAGAAAACTAAGATCATGGCATCTGGTCCATCACTTCATGGGAAATAGATGGGGAAACAGTGTCAGACTTTATTTTTGGGGGCTCCAAAATCACTGCAGATGGTGACTGCAGCCATGAAATTAAAAGACGCTTACTCCTTGGAAGGAAAGTTATGACCAACCTAGATAGCATATTCAAAAGCAGAGACATTACTTTGCCAACAAAGGTTCGTCTAGTCAAGGCTATGGTTTTTCCTGTGGTCATGTATGGATGTGAGAGTTGGACTGTGAAGAAGGCTGAGCACCAAAGAATTGATGCTTTTGAACTGTGGTGTTGGAGAAGACTCTTGAGAGTCCCTTGGACTGCAAGGAGATCCAACCAGTCCATTCTGAAGGAGATCAGCCCTGGGATTTCTTTGGAAGGAATGATGCTAAAGCTGAAACTCCAGTACTTTGGCCACCTCATGTGAAGAGTTGACTCATTGGAAAAGACTCTGATGCTGAGAGGGATTGGGGACAGGAGAAGGGGACGACAGAGGATGAGATGGCTGGATGGCATCACTGACTCGATGGACGTGAGTCTGAGTGAACTCCAGGAGTTGGTGATGGACAGGGAGACCTGACATGCTGCGATTCATGGGGTCGAAAAGAGTTGGACACGACTGAGCGACTGATCTGATCTGATCTGAATGATGATTATGAGTTGAGAGTAGGATCCAGAGAAGCTGCAGAAAGTGACATTTCAGACATCTCACTCTCAACGTTCTGGGCACTCAGTGAGAGGAAGCAGAGTCCCCTCAAGCACACTTCACCCAGATGTCACTCAGAGGTGTGCACCATTCTGGCTATGAGACCCTCTCTTGTGAATTAAGCACTTAGCTAAAAAGCAGGAAGGAATTGACAAAAAGTGAACAATGCCTCTGAGTCAGCCTGGCTGCTGTACACACAAATCTCATCATTGCATCATTTTTCTAAGAAAATTTAAAAAAAAAAAACCTGAAATTTGAAGAATTTATGTAGTTAGTTCAAGATCACATAGCATGGTATAGTGGAAAAAGCATGGGGCTTGAATCTTGGTTCCAACATCTATTAGCTTGGACAAACTACTTAAAATCTTTGAGTCTCAACTCTCTAACCTGTAAAATGAGAAAACAAGAGGTTCTTGCCTCTGGCCAAGATGGAGTGACAAGACCAGATTCTCCCTCCTATTTGAAACAGTTGAAAAAATAGACAAAATACATGAAAAAACAGTTTTTAAGATACTCTACATCAAGCAACAAAGGACAGGGGCCACTAAGAGGTGGTCAACAAGTGAGAACAGCCTTATGATGGTTCCAGCTTACGGCTCAGAAAAAGGTTCCAGGCCACAGCCAAAGGAGAGAATTCCCTAGGACTCACAGTCTCTCTGAATTGAGGTTCTAGGGAGACTGGCTAGTTTCCAGAACAGAGTATCTGAGAAAGAGAAAAAAGAGAGAGAAAACTGCAGACTAGCAGAGGACCCTTCTTGAGTATTCACAGAGTCCTGATATATGCATAATCATGCAAGGTAACATAATCATGCAAGGAAACTATGGTCAATCAGGGAAAAGCTACCTTAACAAAATGGAAGGTAGCAGTTCCGAGAATTAACATGGGGATGGAAATATTGCCTATCTCCAACACTCAGACTGGAAAATCTCAAGGTTAAAGGACACTGGGTGGAGTATACCGAAGGGTCTTGCCTCAGGAGTGTGGAAAAATTAACCTTAGGGTGAGTAAAACAGTAAAACATCCAGTTCTATCGAAAAGAATTTTAAATCCAAAAAGGATCAAAGTTGACCTAAATAATTTAACTGAATCTCACAACAAAATTCAAGGAAACTGGTGGCACTACAAGGTAACTATACAAAGGCTGTTGTTGTTGTTCAGTCACTAAGTCATGTCTGACTCTTTCCAAACCCATGGAATGCAGCACACCAGCCTTCCCTGTCCATCACCAACTCCTGGAGCTTGTTCAAACTCATGTCCATTGAGTCAGTGATGCCAACCAACCATCTCATCCTCTGTCATCCCCTTCTCCTTCTGTCTTCAATCTTTCCCAGCATCAGGGTCTTTTCCAGTAAATCCGTTCTTCGCATTGGGTGGCCAAAGTATTAGAGCTTCAGCTTCAGCATCAGTCCTTCCAATGAATATACAGGGTTGATTACCATTAGGGTTGACTGGTTTTATCTCCTTGCAGTCCAAGGGACTCTCAAGAGTCCTCTCCAATATGACAATTTGAAAGCATCCATTCTTCAGTGCTCAGGCTCCTTTATGGCCCAACTCTCACATCCATACATGACTACTAGAAAAACTATAGCTTTGAATAGATGGATCTTTGTCAGCGAAGTGATGTCTCAGCTTTTTAATATGCTGTCTAAATTTGCCATAGCTTTTCTTCCAAGAAGCAACTGTCTCTTAATTTAATGGCTGCAGTCACCATCCACAGTGATTTTTGGAGTCCAAGAAAATAAATTTGCCACCATTTCCACATTTTCACTATTTACCAGGAAGTGACGGGACCAGATGCCAATCTTAGTTTTTTCAATGTTGCTTTAAGTCAGTTTTTTCATTCTCCTCTTTCACCCTCATCATGAGGTTCTTTAGTCCCTCTTTCTGCCATTACAGTGATATTATCTGCAGTCAAGGTTGTTGTCTCCTGGCAATCTTGATTCCAGCTTGTGATTCATCCAGTTTGGCATTTCACATGGTGTATTCTGCATAGAAGTTAAATAAGCAGGATGACAATATGCAGCATTGAGGTACTCCTTTCCCAATTTGGAACCAGTCCATTGTTTCACATCTGGTTCTAGCTCTTGCTTCTTGACCTGCATACAGATATTTCAGGAGGCAGGTATGGTGGCCTAGTATTCCCATCTCTTTCAGAATTTTCTAGTTTGTTGTGATCCACATAGTCAAAGGCTTTCATGTAGCCAATGAAGCAGAGATTGATGTTTTGCTGGAATTGGCTTGCTTTTCCTATGATCCAGCAGATGTTGGTATTTGATCTCTGGTTCTTCTGCCTTTTCTAAATCCAGCTTGTACATCTGGAATTTCTCAGTTCATATACTGTTGAAGCCTAGCTTGAAGGATTTTGAGCATTACCTTGGTAGCATGTGAAATGAATGCAATAGTATGGTAGTTTGAACATTCTTTGGCCTTGCCTTTCTTTGGGATTGGAATGAAAACTTACCTTTTCCAGTCCTGGGGCCATTGCTGAGTTTTCTAAATTTCCTGGCATATTGAGTGCAACATTTTAACAGCATCATCTTTTAGAATTTGAAAGAGCTCATCCAATCAAAAATTACCAGACAGGTAAAGACACAGGGAAATACAACTCATATTTCTGACTGCAGGCTCTTAAGAAAAAGAAATTGGCAAGACAGGAAATGATGTTTCATTTAACTTTGGGTTATTTGTCTTGCCTCAAATCTTCATTAAAAAAACAAAAACAAAAATGTTAATCTTCTTAGAGAATAATAGAAAAGAGATCATCTGAAATTTATAAAGTATCTCGGTTAATAGGCTCATTTTAATAATAGCTGATCCGAGGAGAGGTTATTCTGCCAGCTCAGCAAGTCTCCTCGAGGACCTTCCAGGGTGATATTTACTGCTAAAACATAATAAAAATACAGAGAGTGGTTGCCATTCTTGGAGAACAGTAACACCCTGTTCTAAAATCTTACAAGTCATTTGATTCATTTTATTAACTAATTTTTATAAATGTCCAGCCAATGCTAAGCCAGAATTAGCGAACACAGTTCCCAGTCCACACAGGAAGGACTTTACCAAGGTAAAGAATAAATTGGTGAATAAATTGTCAGCCTCTACAGATGCAGGACCTGACCCAGACCTGGCCAAGAAGTCTTGCTTCTGCCAAGATGGACCCTTCAAACTGCTCCCAGACCCCATAGCTGGGCCTCTTGTGTGGCCAGCCAGAACCTATAGCCTCTGCCTGCCTTGTCCACTGTCATGAGCCCCTGTAGCCTGTCTGCCTGGACCACAGCATGTGTCCAGCAGTTTTGGCTCACTGATCCTTGAAGTGCTCCAGGCTGGAATCCCTCTAAGATTATTTCTTGCCAGGCTTCCCACCCTCAGCCCCCAAAGCCTACATTCTGGACCCTGGGCTGGCTTGTTTCTGACTCTGTTGTTCCCATCAGTATTCATATGGCACTTTATCCCTGGAGTTCAGTCTCCACCTTCAGCTGCCCCGACTTGGGCCCTGGGGATGCAGAGGTGAATGGAAAAACACCCTCCCACCACCACTGAGCAGTACCCAGGCCAACAGACCAGAGCTACTTCCATTACTCCTAAGGTTGGGAAGGACTTGTGAGCAACTGAATGCCAGATTCTCTTTGGGGGAAATGTCCTCAAGAAAACAGCTGTTTTTGTTCCCAGAAGATCAAAGTGCAACACAAAAAGTTCTTAGAAAATATAAAACACTAAACAAGTGTGTTCATTATTGGCCACAACTTTGCTTTCCACAAAACCACCCAGATGTCCATGCCCCTAGCAGATGTTCAATAACCACAGACCACTGGGTCACACCCAGAATCTCACACCAGACCCTGCATGAAAGGTTTTATTGCTCCTTTAATTCTCACAACAATCCTACAAAAAAGGCCTATAGTTGTCCCAGTTTATAGAAAAGAAACTGACATGCAGAGAGTCAAAGTGACCTGCCCAGGAAGGTCATGCAGCTGAGAAGTGCAGAGCAAGAATGGAGCCGAGCACATAGCTCCAGTGTCTGAGTACCTAACCACTCTACAACACTGCCCTCTACAAATGCAGCCTGCAAGATACTGCAGAGGACTGCTCCTGCAAGAAAACATATATTGGGCAAACACTAAGTAGTCCTGCTACATGCCAGGTCCAGAAATGAGAATATCCAGCCCAGGCATCAAGGAGTCCTCATCACAAAGACCAGTCAGATTTGCAACAAGCCAGGATGACTTGGGTTGTTAGTAGACTGGCAGTGCTTATCCACACAAGGTCCAAGTGCTTCCTCGCAGTTCACATGTGGAGCTTGGCTCACTGATCTACACACATCAAACCTGATCATTTTAATAGAGTTTTCTCCCTTCTCCATGGTCACACCAGCAGCCTCCAATTTCCTATGGCCGCTGGGAAGCTGCCCCTGCCCACCTCAGGCCCTGCAGACAGACACAGAAACATAGAGTATTAGGATATCTCCCCCTCTTCCTGGTCTGAAAAATCTATGCTTTTTACAATTTATTGTTTTTAATATTACCCCAGAAGTGGCAAAATTGCTTCTTTACTCGGTCTGCAAACAGGAGTTAAATACTCATGAAGTTGTTAGAAAGAATAAATATGTTATAAAATTGATTCTAATAAGCTTCTTTCCTCAAAAAACCAATTTAATGAATACAGTTTGACTTCTATTCCATTAATAGTATGCCCAATCACTCTGCTTTGTAAGAAGTGACTATATGCAGAGGTTATTACTGTAGGACTACATTTTTTTCTGTACAATTAGCTGCACACGTTTTCTGACAGACTAATTTATGTACTAATGCTTTTTAAAAGCAAAGGCATTTTGCATAGAACTGTACTTCTTGGAATCCATCTGTTGACAAACGTGTGTGTTTCTCACTTTATTTGTTAATGTTGTCCCCTGCTCTGGGATGATCTGGCAGAGGAGTCAGCCTGTTTCCTGGATGAAATAAATACTGAAGGGTAATTAAAGACCAGATGTTAGAAGGTAGGAAAGTGCCCAAAAGGTGTGGTGAGTTCTTGGGTTGAACTTTTTGCTGCTATTAAGTGGGAATTGAATTAAAACATGATTAAAAGTTCTACTTTGGATTTCCTTGTTTGCCTATCACCTTCTCTACCAGGTGGAGGTCATTGCAAGTTTGTTAAACTAGCCCAAGAAAGCATCAAACCACAGTCCATCAATTTGGAATATGCTGGACTTCGTCAGGCTGGTTTGATATACAGGTAGAACTTGCCATCATCCACAGGGCACAGCTGAAGCTGTCCTCAGGGATTCAATCCTTTGTCCCAGGAGAGGAATAAGCCTGCTCCTCACTTGCAGAGGGCTTTGAAAATTACAAAACACTTTGATTTCCAATATTTTATTTTGCCCCAATCTTAACTGTTGATGCTCACCAGCCAAAGACCACCAGGAAGAGAAATAGAATTGGGTGCTTTACTTGATGGAACAAGGGAGGCGGCATACACAGGTGACATGAGGTGCTTTGATGCAAGGGAATCCAGAGAGCCTTACTATAGGATTGGGGCTTATGTCCGTGACTTTGGAAAACGTTCAAGGCAGCAGGAGTGTATTGTAGGTTGAGTACTGCAGGACAAGGAAACAATTCAAAAAGCAGATGTCTTGGTAAATTTTATCTGGGAGGCAAGGAGAACAGATCAAGGCTGGAGTTGTTGTGGGAGGAGAGTCAGGAGCCAATGGAGTTACCAGGTCATTGTGTGGCTGCCTAGTGTTGTTTGTCTGTCTGTTCCGGCAGGACTGGGAGGTAGGATCTTGTTCTAGCATGCTCACAGAGTGTTCAATTGTGTGTGCACCTGGGAGCTGTGGACTGCTGCCTATGATCTCATAGCAATCCCCTGGGCAAGGTACAGTTCCTGGGATGGAGCAGCCAACAAATGTCAGTCAGATGACAGTAGGGCAGGTAGAGGGGAATAAATGAATGGGTACCTACGATCAACATTATCAGCATTTTAGCAATGAGGAAATTCAGGCTCTGAAGGGGGTTGGAGGTCACTTTCCCTATTATGCCGGGGACCAGCCCCGGCTGATCCAGGGTATTCGAAGGGGAGACGGCGTCGGCGACCTATTCAAATGGTAATTAGAGATATAAAGAGTAATAGAATGAGGATAGCTCAGTAGGAAAATTCAGTAGAGAAAAGAGGCTGAGTAGCTTGGTTTACGCGGAAAATCAATATAACCCGTGACACCAGGTTAGCTCTGACCACGGAGGCCGCAGGCGCCCTCTCGAATAGCGGAAGGTGCCCCACCTTAGACACCTTCTCGAGTGGGTCTTAGAAGCCCAGGCAAATAAGTGGTCGCAGAGGATATCCACGCTCCAGATGGAGACTTCAGCCGGAAGTTAAAGGAAAGAATGACATGGGGAGACCAAGCATTGGTGAGCAAGGCCCGTAGCTTTATTTTTAACAGGGGCTTTTATACCCTAAGTTACACATAGAGGATAATAGGGGATGCAAAGTCAGCAGTCTTTGATTCTTATCAAAAACCAGGGTTTCTTTCCTGCAAATTTATCATATACAAATGGTTTAGGTGATTTACATCATCTTCTGGCTAGAAGGCCTACTAACATTTTATGACTCTTGACAAGGACTTATCAACAAAGACTTATTTTCTCTAAGAGTAATTATTTTAAGGTTTGGCGCCATCTTCCGAAGATAAAAATGCATTCCTATAGGGCGGATGTGTAATGGGTTTACAACAAAGGAAAGAATTTATTACCTTAAGGGTCTAAAGTTACTAACACCAAGGCCGCTACTTATTTTTTCTACATACCAACTATATTAATTAATACACATTCAAGGATACAATTCAGGAGATGTGAAAACTTGGCAGCAAGCATTGGCTCATCAATGAAATCCTTTACTAGTTTATTCTGACAGTTTCTAACTCTCTGAGAGGTTCTAAGCTATTTGAATATCTTAAGCTTCCCGTGCCTCTGGAGGCTGGGAGACTGTAAACAATCCTATGCATAGCTGTAGGAATCCGAGTAAACTTGTCAGGCGAGTTAGAGAGCCATCTGAGGGGTTTGGATTTAAACACTCCTAATTGCCCAGGAACTTTATTAATTGGAGCTGTAAGTTAACTCTTTGACAGACAGAGCGAGATGGTGGTAGGGGACAGCCCCCAGTAAAGTCAGAGGTGAGAGCACAAAGCAATAAAGTAGG